>NC_040036.1:13477713-13660002 GCF_003713205.1 Coffea eugenioides | reverse complement strand
TGGATCCGAACTCGGACCTATACCCGTTTATTCTAACAAAAAAGGGTAGGATACGGAATATAGGATTTCGACCCGTATTCGAACAATATATTAATAATTTTAAAATATAAATATTTCTAAATACATTCCTTTACCAAATTAACAATTTAGTAATGACTTTGTAGATTGATTTGTGGTTAGTTTTAGATTGACTATTGCGAGTTATTTGTGATTTATTAGCTTTGTAATTTGATTTGTTTAAATTTGGAGATTGAATTTGTGATTAATTTTAGAATGTTTAAGTTTGGACATTTTCTTTCCGAATAGACTTGAATCTGACTCGGGACGCGTCGGATCCAATTTCGGAACTCTAAAATCAAGACCCGTAAGTTATACGAGTTGGGTCCGAGTCTACTAAATAAAAAGGGTCTAGGTCCGCAATTTTCAATTCTAATCCGAATCCAACCCGTTGACACCCCTAATTCTGTGGCAGCTGGAATATTTTTCTTTTTCTTCTCCTAGTTCTGTTCGACTAAGTAAATCATTTATTTTTCTTCCTTTCCAAGTCTTGCAGGGAAGAATTGACCTGCTGTTGTTATCGTCATCAGTGAACTTTAATAGGAAAATTTGTCCCTTCTTGTTACCCAAGTAAATTCCTCTCTTTATATATTTTTCTTCGTTTGGTATTATACGTTCAAAACATAAGAACACCCTGTGATTGACGAGTAAAACTGTGACTAACCTTCCATGGCTTCAACTTTGTAACCTGTTACATTTGAAAAGGGCAACATATAAAGACGTGTGAAAATTTTGCTCTTTCTGTTATCGAAAACAATAATGTCTACAGCATCCTCCAATCGCCTCCAGTTTCTTAAGTTCTACTACCATGTTTTGAAGTCCATTTATGGGGAAAATATCCTGGACTCGTTTGCATGATAACTTTGTAAAAATCTACCATTAAAGGGCATAGTTTGTTCCTTTGCCGCTCCGTAAATTTGCCAAAATATGTGATAGAACCAAATTGTTGCAACATGCACTTGTGCTGCAAAATGAACTTCGAAAGTACGTTCAGAACAGAAGCGATAGGCTCCCCCTAATTAGTAGTTACAACCATATATGTTTCTTGTTTTTGCAATGATGTAGGCAATTTGCAATATTTCAGTTGTGCGGCAAAAAGTATCGCTTTTGGGTGTTTGCTTCTCAAGTTCTATAATGGTTATGTCAGCTAAAATGACATGTTCATTAATGAGGTTTTACTTCTTCTGATTCGCTTCAAATTGAGCACCAAGGTGATTGCTATTTTGCATCACCTCCAAAATCCTGTGTATCTCCCTCAATCTCCCAAATTATCCTCAATTTTTTTTTTTCCATTTCAGGTTGTCATGAAAATGAAAATTACAAGTTTGATAATTTCTTGCCCCACCGATGACCATATATTTTGTTAGCACTTATTTGTCCTGGAATTCTGAATTTCCATAAATGTATATACAGTGTATATACATATAAATTTGGATACACCGTGTAATCTTCTATATTCTAACAAAAAGCGATAAATCAGCAATGCAGTATCGCTTGTAGCGTACTCAAGAAACACCTCACTACTTACATTTTTAGACAGAAAAAAACAGCTCACATATGGTCTTTGTGAGAAACGAGATTTGACTAAATTAAGAACATGTAATTCAAAGATTTGTACAACATATAAGGACTCCCAACCAACCATTTAAAACATATATTAATTCTTCCTAAGAACCAAAACTACAAAATTCAAGGATTCTTTACCTATAGTATAAGGCTAATGACATCAAAGAATAACTAGACAACTCTTCGAGAAAAAGATAGAACAACATAACTTTATTTGCCTTCCCTCATTTGTAAAGCTCGATAACTTATGCTTCACAACTATAAAACAAGCAACAACCACCAGCAAAAGTGTCATTGTCGCTGTATTAACTTAGTAGCATGAGAACGTATATTTTCCCTACTTCAACATCCTTATTTGCCTTTGCTTACACTGGAAGGCAGATGGATAAAGGATGAGCCATCACCATGGACGACAAGATTTGGAATTAGCTGAGATGAACTATGACTATCTCCACTTTGGCTTCCCAAGTTATACGAAATATTATTGTAGGGATGTGGATAATAATCAATGAAGTTATTACTCGTGCTCTTGATCAAATGGCTGTGGCTTACAGAAGATGTTGATCTTTTGTCGAGTTCTGAGATGCTTGACGAGCCACCGCATTGTCTTGGCTGTGTTTGGTAGAAAACCTTCGAAACCACCAACTCGCCATCTTTTTCCTCCTCATTAGTGCCTAAATGGTACTGATGCATTACCCAGTTAGTCTTCTCAGGCTTCCTTTGCCTGCCATAATTTGTGTAGAGGACTAGTATTTTCTTGTACCCTTTCAAGGCTCCACTTATGAAAACTGGCCTAGTCTTGCCTGTTTTATGCCATCTTGTTTCACCACCACCATCAGCTTCAGTGTCTGTGTGAACCTTTCTTCTTTTTCTTGTTCCAGTGGTATATGCCTTTGAAGGCCTATGAAAGAAGTGACGGATTTGACCATCCTTGTTTACTCCTGCATGATCACGCAATTAACAAGAATATTAAGTCATTCACTTGACATATTTGTCACTTGTTCACTCATTCCACAGTTGACAAGGCCTGCTTTATCTGAGGATGAAGTAGTGTATGAGTTGAATCAAAGTACAACTATTAGCCACTAAGATAGTCTAACAATTAATAACTATACTGACCAAATAACAGTTAGATTAGAGTTAACTTTTGGGCTCTAGCTATTAAGCTTAAATTACAATGTAATGAGTTTCTTGAGGAAGCCTGCATACCTGTGCAATAAATCAACAGTGTACATGCTAATATAGGACAACATCAATGATCATGGAATCGAAAGTTCCCCTATAAGCAAAACAGTTTGTGATTTACATTTCATTGCAATTATGGTGTGAACATGCTTTCTTGCTTCATTTGAGACCAAAGACCAAAAGACCATTTTGTTTCATGGGGGAATAAATAAATAATTAGGAGATGATTCAAGGATATCGACAAGTCAACTCATTCATCTTAATACTGTTTTACGGTAGGTAAATTAATCCTCTTCAGCAAAATCTCTTATCACCATACCTAGACCTAGACCCCACACACACACACATATATATAATCACATCATTTGTGAGTCAAAAATTTGTGAAGATGATCTAAGGAACGTGAAATGGTTGCATGCTAGCCTACCATCGTATATCAATCTCCTTGTGCAATTACTATGCGATAATGCCAAAAATATGGGGATATCATACCACATTTTCTTAGAAAAACGTTTCAATTCATTCAAGTTTTTGGATGGTCAAGTTTTACAACCATACAACGCGGCATCTTGTTACATAATTCTGCCAAAAACACTTGCTTGACTAACATATAAGGCTACAAAATTTGTTCCAAGTTCAAACACTAAAGCATGAGTAAAACACAATCCAAAATTTATTTAGATTTTAGGAAGTGGTATGTGTTGGAAACATTAAAATTGTAAGAGCTTCTATCACTCTTTTTACTTCGGTTTCATTACAAAAAAAAAAACAAAACAAATTTCATAAGAAAAAAAATCTACTTCCACTGTTCTTTTAGGCAAGAAATAATCAACGTAAGGCAAACTATTGGAGCCGCACTAACGTTGGGTTTCCAATACCAAGAATCTTTTAGTGGAGCAAACAAAAATCACAAACTACCAATATAAAAACTCCATGACATTGTAACTAATTAGGCGCGCTAAAGCAACTGGAAGGAATACTTCCTACTTTCAGAAAACAATTGGCACAGCACAGAAAACCATAGGCACAAGTCGCATCATACGATATTTTAGAAAAACCCCCCAGCAAAATTGCCCCACGAAATCCAAAGGATTCAAGAAACCTCAGAATAGCTTGCAACAATAAATAAAAAAAAAAAAAGGCAATAAAAGTCACTTTACATTTCAGCTTGTGACAATGATCCACGCAATCACCGCCGACTAATTCTAACAAGATTAAGATGACACACGAAAATCTCATGAAATTTTATCAGCTTAAGGAAGCTAAAGCACATATATTCTGGTACGCTGTTTGTCCGAATCTGAGCAAAGACAATTTTTGTAAAATAGGACAAATGAACAATTATTCGCCACTCACCTGGTAGCTTCTCGGGATGCGTGTAGCAAATCCCATTTTCCCCTTCAATTGTGGGAATAAATTCGTCAATTAACGGATGGATTTTCCGGCTGTCCAATAGTACCCTTGCCTCCAAATGTTCAAGAATTTCTTGGTCGGATGGATCAAATTTCACCCCAGCTGGCAATCCTGGCAAATCTTGTAGTAATCCAGTCTAATCCAAATTTTCCCACAAATAAAAACAAAAAGAGAACTTCTATGACTAAATAAAATTTTGGGTAAATGAAGAACTATACAAAGATAAGAACTAAAATGGTACCTGATCTTGAACTTCTAGGGGGTGGCCGCATGAAGGGCAAGCTATAGTCTTAACTTCATTTAGCTTTGAGTTGAGAACAGTAGTGCTTTTTTCATGAGATATCTGAGCTGGGACAATTTGGAGGGGTAGATTTTCTTGATTGGATTCATTACTGCACCATGTCATCTCTTTTCTTTTGCCCTTATGCCCATCCCAAATTGGGTTTCCTTCTCCCGAATCTTCCTCCACCTCTCCAACCTACGCAAAAATTCGAAAACCCATAATCAAGAATCAGAAAAAAGGAAAATAGGGGGGGAAAAAACTCTAATAAAAGAAGAAAGAAAGCAAAGTTGTCACTTTTTTTTTTTAATATCACGTTTTATATAATCTGGAGTTAACCAAATTTTTTCTCTTCTTCTTGAAGTTGGGAAGGAATTGAGAATTCTCCACTTTTTGTCTACTCTTTTCGAGCAGTTACTTGAGTCCCCAGAGTTAGAGCCTAGAGGGAGTTAGGGAGAGAGAAAGAAGAGGGGGTCGGAGTATTGTTGCTTATATTCTGTAAAAGGACAAAGAAACTGATAGAAAATAAAATATGTGATTGCTTGGCGGACAAGTTTGGTTTTGTTAATGTGTATATACACCTGTACCAGAATATATGCAGTTCCGCGTTCCTTTTTACTCTATCACTTATTTGTGTTTTAACTGTGTTCAAGAAAGTTATTTAAAAAAAAAATGACAGAAATTTTTCATTGTTAAAGTGGGGAAAGAAAAGAAAGAAAGAAGGGAAAGGAGTGTTAAGTGGAGTGGATATGGGGCAAGACTGATTCTTTGAGGACAGTTCACCTCTTTATTAATTTCTAGGAATAGATCAAAGCTTGAGGGGGTTTTAGCTGCAGTGTCAAGCTAGAGTGTGCTTAAAGCTATGTGTGTGTATATGTATATATGTCTGGAATGGGTTATTGGTCAGTGTAGTATATATACTCACCAACAAATGTGATGGTAACAAACTCGGGATTACATTCCTCATCTCTATGTATTTTTCTACCATTTCCCATTACTTTGCGTAGACTTCTCATCCCAATTAGGCGAGGACTCCATCCTTTCTTTTGTTTCTTTTTGTTACTATTCTTTAGTATGCTTATGATAAATTTCGGTATCAAGCATTTTTCATACTACTATGTTATAAAGTTTTAACGTTATGTGGTATCACGATGGTGACTTGAATATTTAGGCGGCCACAAGGTCTAAAGAAGAAATGGAACAATTGACCAAGTCCACCCGAGAATGTTTTAAACTTTTTATTTATACATACTGAACTGAACTGCTTGCATCATCAACACATTTTTCAATCTCCTTTTTATCTCACATACATCACATCAAAAAAGTGTTACAGTACATTTTTAAAAAAATTATCTCAAATAATCTCCTATCCAAACACACAATATTAACCACTTTTACAGCTTACTTTAATTAATTTTTAGAGAGCATAGATTAGCTCCTATGGTGCAACAAATTTTGTGTGTTATGTCTCTTACTTATGTGAATCAATATATACCCCTTGACCGCATATTTTGATCTTTGATTAAACTCAATCTTTTCTTACATAGGACAGGAGTGATGATTCTGATAAAACTTGTAGCAATCTGCTGTCCTAGTTGGTCTTCAGTCTTGACTGCACCAAATCAATACGCAGGGACAACTGTATAGGATTCTACGACTAAGGTCTTGTTTGGATTGCATTTTTTTTGGATTTTTTATAGAAAAAATACTGTAACGATTGATATATGTGAGGTAAAAAGGTGATTGAAAAATATGTTCACGGAAAATATAGCAAATTTTTTTTGGAAAAGGTGATTTTTTATGACTTCAAATATTCTGTTCTTTTTTGTCGTCAACATTCCATTTGTGCATATTCATGCAATGTACGTACGATGGCAAATTACTGAGGATGCCTTGTGACAAGAATTTTTTGAATTTTTAGTAAATAAGTCGATGGTGGTCCAAACCCTAAAATCAATTAGATAAATGGCTACTAATATTTTTAAAAAGTGGATGTAATTGGGTTAATAAATAGGACCAGCTTAGCTGAATGAGACATATGAAGTCAAAACACTTTTCAGTTCTTTGACAAACAAAAAATGTAATGTGAATTCCAAAATGCCAAATACCTCAATTTACCATTTTCACCAAGTGTCCTCATTTGAATTGTAGCTATTCATAGAAAAAATTTTAGGTTGTGTTTGGATTGCATTTTCCATGATTTTTCATGGAAAAATTACTGTAGCGATTTGATGTATGTGAGGGAAAAAGGTAATAGGGAAATGTGATCACGGAAAACGACGTAATTTTCCGACGAAAAATCGCAATCCGAACAAGGCCTTACATTTTTCACAAACATATTTCTCAATCATATTTTTATCTCACATACATCAGATCGTTACGGTATATTTTTATAGCAAAACTAAAAAAAAAAAAAGAGCAATTTAAACAGGAACATTGTAAATTGTGTATACTGCCTAGCTCATATACGTAGCTATAGCTCATTTAGCAAAAGTTGCTATACTACATGAGTAAACACTTGGCCAAATAGGTGACGATTGCACAGAAGTCATGCCAATGAATTAATCTTAATGATAGCCGACATATATATGGTGGATATGATTGGGCAGTCAATTCACAAATGTTTGGAGAGCTTCTCATAGAAGCCACGCAACAGAAAGCTTAACGAGGAAGTTTTATTAGGGTTTACTTTAACGTGTGGATGAGGGTTTTATCTAGGGATAATATCGTCTGGTCCATATATAATTTGGAAAAGCAAAGCGTGACGACTTATATATTATTCTTTCCTCTCAGAGCTTTCACATGCATAAAACCGTTTTAGACTTGCCTTCAGGTCTTCCTTATATTAAATGCTTTTCTCTGATTCAAAATAGAAAGCTTGTTGACGTTGTAGACTTGCTAAACCTTCTGGTCTTGCTCTGCCTCTACTTTCTACGGCAGTTTCTTGAGCTTTTCTAGTGCAGGCTTTTCTGAAGTGACCTACTGCTGCTGCATGGCTAGAAGATGGAATTACCAGTTTTTGTTTGACAAATTGACATTTATTGTTTGAAGCCAAAAGAAAAAAAAAAAAGTGTAGCTGTTTGGAATTTGGATTGCATTTCTTGAGAGTTTTCTTTTTTTTTTAATAAAATTTTTGTATGAAAATAAAAACTGGAACACTTTTTTGTCATATGGTGTATGTGAAGCAAAAAATGTGTTAAGAAAACAAACCCTACGAAAAAAGGGCAATCCAAACAAGGAGATTAAAAAAATAATATAATTATTATTATAAGAAGAAAGCGCCCTATGAGTAGTACTTATAGAAGAAAGCGCGTAGTCTGTTTGGATTGTAAGTTATTTGGGATTATTTGGGATATTTTTACTGTAGCACTTTTTGTGATGTGATGTATGTGAGATAAAAAGATATTGGGAAGATAAAAAGGTGTATTGGAAATTGTAAAGATGATGTAAGCAAATAAAATTGGGGAAATATGAAGCAATCCAAACAAACATGCTCAAGTTAACAAAATATTTCAGTGCAACATTCACATAATCGTTTCCTATATAAAGAATATATATCATACCTAGCCTAGTTACTTATCAAATGCATTTGCCGTGTAAATTAGAATTATTTAGCTCAAGTTCAAGTAATTCAATAGTCCCTAGCTTATATATTCAATTAATTGATAACATCACCGGGACAAAAAAACAGTCAAGTATTTACATCAAAAGGAGAGGGAATAAGCTAAAGAAACTGGAACAAAAAGGAGGTGATCAAGGGGAGGAAGTGGTGACATGATAAAATGGAGGAGATAATAACAAAGGGAAGCCCTGCATGAGGGGGTCAATTTTGTCCAAAAAGTATTAATATTTGAAATCTATATGAAGCTCTAGTGCTAATATGAAATAACAAACGAGGTAAAATCAAATCTTTTTTTTTAAGTTTAAGTGAGACAGTAGTGTCTCTTCCTGTACCATCCCATCCATCTCTCTCTCTGAAAAATAAGAAATATATGATACTATTAGGGGATAAGTGTAACTTATCCAGATTGTTATTGATATGAGAGTTTCGTTTTTGATTCTATGATGTGATTAACATATATTAAAATATAGATGGTGGCCTTGTAGACATTCTTCTTGGATCAGATCCTTCCTCCTTGTGATGAACATCAAGGTATAGTCTTTTGTCGATAATCACCTTTATTTTTTGAAGAAGAAGTCAAATCCTTAACTTACGCTATACGATTCCTTATTTGTGCAGGGCTCAAATATGAAGGCCCTTATTTGTGCGGTGCTCAAATATGAAGGTCTGTATCTCAACAAAAACAAAACGACGAAGATCCGGTTTTCTTAATTGACACAAATATATGACTCAAACAATAGATTATTTGACCAAATATATTTGCTGACATCACCATTACAATTTCCAATACAACTTTTTATCTTCCCAATTACTTTTTTATCTCACATACATCACATCACAAAAAGTACTACAGTAATTATTCCAAATAATATTTCAAATAATACCCTATCCAGACTCGTACAAATCTTTGGCATAATTTCTGCACTATACAGTCAACAGGGTTGCTTCAGTGCTCCCTTTTAAGAATAATATTTTCCGTAGTTGTGAACTATGGGTCCATCCGCATACTAAGGCTTTGTTTGGATTGTATTTTTCTGAATTTTTTATAGAAAAATTATTGTAGCGATTTGATATATATGAAGTAAAAAGGTGATTGAAAAATATGTCCAAACAAGGCCTAAATTCCGAGCCTGTTAGACAAATGAGTTTTTGTTCAAATTTGGCTTCTACCAGTTTTTTAACAATTTTTGCTACAGTAATCTCAAAAAAAAATTTAAAATTTTTAATTAACACATTTCAAAATACACAAAAAAATTTCCCTTCCTCCTTTCTTCTCCTACCTTAACCCACCACCACCTACGCTGCTAGCCAAGACCGGCCAGCGCTAGCATTTTTTTTTTTTCTTTCTCTTCTCCTCCTCCCCTCCCTCCTCTCTCCCCCTCTCCCCCACCACCTCTCTCCCCCTTTCCCTCCCCCTCCCTCTCTGCTCGATCTGGTCATGTGACTAGATCGCGAGACTAGATCCTAGCCAGGGGGAGGGGGAGGGTGGCGGGGGAAAGGGAGAAGAGAGGGAGAGAAAAAGCCAAAAAAAAAATTCGAGGTTTGCTGATGGGTTCTTTTGGCATCGAAGGGAGAGGTGGTGAGGGAGGGGAAGGGAGAAGAAGAAGTGAGTAAAGAAAAGAAAGAAAGAAAATGAAGAACAAAGAGAAAGAGAAAAAAGAAAGATAGAAAAAGAAAAAGAGAAAAATTTCCATCTTAAAAATTTTTCCTACAAGTTATAGTAAAATTTTAGACAAATATCCAAAAAACTCATTTACCAAACGGGGCTGTAATGACCCGGTGGAGGGTTGAAGAAAGAGGAAAGAGAAAGAAGAAGAAATTGGGAGAGGAGAGAGAGAATTTTATTGAGAGGGTGAGAATTAGTTACATCAACAATCTTGTAATGGTTTCTAATTGGGATATTACAGGGGCCTCCTGTTTCCCTTAGCAAGATCAGGTTTAGGTTGAGTTGCGAATTGTTTTGTTGGAAACTCCATAGCACATTAGAACTTGTTTGGACTGTAATTTTTTTTAGAGTTTTTGTAGTAAAATACATTCTAGCACTTTATTAAGATGTGATGAGGTAAAAAAAAAATAGTTAGAAAATATGTTAACGAATATTTTCATAGAAATCTAAAAAAGTTATGTGTCAAAATACAATTCAAACAAGGCCAAATAGCACGTTTAAGTTATAATCAACTCAAACTTGAATGCAATTATCAACTTAATAATAAGAAATTATGCCATGACCAACTACATTGGTTTTCGACCTACGAGAAACATTCAAGACTATGATCTAGCGACGAATACGATTGTAATCTGAGTTATATCCAGATAGGCGTAACAATGCACTGCTCTGAAGTAGAGCTGTAGAGGTACGTAGGACTTTAGTTCTCTTTAATCCTTCTTCCACCTTAACTAGTTAGATTTCCTTTAAAAGCAAATCAAGCAAAGGTTAATTCTATTGCCTCTCCAATAAAACTATATATAAATGCTAATCCAAATGTAAGCTGTATGTTGCTAGAATTGTTCGTCAAGATATCGCTCTTTGTCAATAAAAAGAAAGCCACAATTCTAGATAGCAGCTAAAACTCTACAATAGACAACACCCCTAAATAATTTGACCATTGTTTTGGATTGATCATTATTTGCTTGCATGAAAAACATTTTTTTAATTATTTTTTTTATCTTTTTAACTATATTTTTATCTTACATACATCTCATTATAAAAAAAAAACGTACTATAGTAATTATTCTAAAATAATTTCCACATGATCTTCTAACCAAACACACTTGCTAGCAGTGAAAGAGGCTTCAGCAATTTGTTTCCTTCCTGTGTAGTGCATGCCACGCGTAATTTGTACTACAATACAATGTGAGATGTGGGCTTGCAACACGTTCGAGTTTCTAAGTAGGGTTGTTTGGGTTGGATGTGGGACGAAAGCACGATATTTGAGGCTCAAACTCGGGTGATGGATCTATATGTTAGGAAAGATTGACAGATGTATGTAGGAGTGAGGCCCAACCATCTTCTTGAGGCTGTTGAACATTCTCCTTCCTCTCAAGTCTTAAACATCTCCTTGAGTCCATCGGTGCATTTTTCTCCTATTATTTTGTCCAAGTCCTCAAATTGCAAGATGCACCTTCATGTTTTCTCAATGTATATTTGGAAAAAAAAAAAAAATAAGAACTGGAGTACTCTCTTAATTCTCTCTTCCTCTTATTTAGAAAAACTTTCTAACCAAAACTTCCTCCAAGTTTCCCTCTCTCCCATAGGCGAGACATCAGATTTTTCTGATATTTCCTTATGAGAGGAACCATCTGGTTTGTTTTCATTTGTGTTCTTCTAAGATTTCTTATCGAGAATTTCTTCTCTCCTTGAGTTGCCTAGTAATTTCCTAAACTTTTCTACTGAGAGTTTTAGGTCGTTTCTTTTATTTATTTTTTATTAGATTTGAGTTTTCCAGATTTTTTTATTATCAGATTTGGAATTTTTGGAGTCTATTTGGCAAATCTAGATTTTTATTAAAAAAAAATTAAGCAGTAGATCTGACGATTGAAAACAAGTGCCGATGTTCATGAGGCTACAATTATTTTATCTCCATTTTAAAAATATTTTTTTGAAACTTTACGATGTAAATTTTACACTTTTTGATTTTACTCAGTTGAGGGCTACAATTGCCTAATTGGACACGTAGATTACACATAAAATATCAAATCAAAAAAGTTGAGCCCAAAAAAAGAAAAAAATAAACCGTTTCTCACATTGAGAACAACTTAGGGAAGCTTTTGGCCCAGCAAAGTACTTTATGAATCGCAAAGTATATCCAAACATCAAACGACCGTTAATTTGGAATCACGGGCAATGCAGCGGCGTGTTGCCAACTTGGAGACAGATTACTCAACAAAACATTTTTCTATTTCTACAGTAACTCATTGATAATCAAGACAGGGATCTGCCTTAGACCGAATGATCAAAAAGTTTACAAGTACAAGATCAAAAGTATCTGTAGTACGGTATGGAATGTCTTAACACCTATTCTCATATTTAGCTAGCTTCCTTATCATCTTCATCATCATTCTAGGTGCATCCAATTTGATACATAAATTAATTGGTAAAAGCATGAATTTGCGTCCTCACTACAAATTTGTACACAACAAAAGAGCATTCATTCAATGGGAGACGCAAGTGTCCCTCTCGCACCCAAGATATCTTCCGTTGCCTGCGCATAAAAAGGTCAATCCATGTCACCATCCTTTCCTACAAGACAAGACAAACCACCGCCCCAACCTCCTCTTGGAATTCACTCATTCCCGTCCAAGAGGATTCCACCGTTTCACACTAACAAAAGATAGATCAACATCAGAGGCCGCTAGAATTTCCAGTTTCTTGAATTGGCCTCGTAAATTCTAGCTCATCAATTTGTACAGAAGAATTAATATTGCTGCATTGCAATCAGATGCTCATCTCCACTTCTAAGTTGTTCAAAATGGGCACAATCTGACTGAGAGCAGGCCTACTTGGTCTGGAATTCCCAACACAGGCTGAAGCAACTTTTGCCAATCTAATAAGGGGTTTAATATCAGAAGGTATTACAAGTCGAGGGTCTAACAGTTCATCAAACTTCATTTCTTTAATCAGTGGCAAAGCCCACTTAGCAATCAATCCCTCTTCATTTCTCCTACCGCTCAACAACTCTAACAGAACCACCCCGAACCCATACACATCACTTTCCTTGGAAGCACCACCTCCTTTTTCCACCCAATACTCATGATCAACATATCCCTCTAGACCCTGCCGCTCCCTAGGTGCCAAAAATTGCAGCCCATAATCGCATAATCTTGCGCAAAACTTCACATCAATCAGAATATTTGATGGCTTGATACAACCATGAACAATTGGCGGTGCCATGCCTTGATGCAGGTACTCGATCCCTCTAGCCGCCCCGGCTGCTATCCTCAACCTCCTGCTCCAATCCAAAAGTGCAGCCCCGTCAGGATTATGATGCAAATAGAACTCCAAACTAAGCATGCCCTCGAATTCCATGACGATGATTCGTTCACCTGGTGCCTCAGAATATCCTATGATGGGAACAACGTGAGGATGATCAGCTAAGGATAAACACTTGATTGCCGATGAAAATCCA
Source organism: Coffea eugenioides (assembly GCF_003713205.1). NCBI lineage: Eukaryota > Viridiplantae > Streptophyta > Magnoliopsida > Gentianales > Rubiaceae > Coffea > Coffea eugenioides. Next base: position 13,646,753 of record NC_040036.1, on the reverse strand, counting down.
AAGCCTGCATTAGTCAAAACAAGCCGCGGATGGATCCTCTTGACAGCTACTAATTCTCCTCGTGGCATCACGGCTGCATAAACCGTCCCTAATCTGCCTTTTCCGATAATTCTTCTGTTGTTGAAGCCATCAGTGGCAGAATCGATATCCATCAACGAACATGAACATGCACAGAGCTTGCAACTGGCAGCGGGCTGCAGAGTTTCCTCTGCTTTGATTGGCTTCTTCTTGCAAAAGAAGAGGAGAAAAGTAGCAAGAACGCTAATAAAAATGGCAAGAAAAACCAAAACAACATCGTAAACAAGAGTAATCTCATTATGAGTCATGCTGATGCTCTGGTTCTTGATATTATCAGGTGGTTTTAAGGAATTTTCTGCAACTTTTTGGGGCAGTTAACACTGCAGACAAGTTTCGGGAGGCCAGAGGGATGAAGTTCGTTTATATAGGAGATTGAAAGTGAATGAGAGAAAAGTTGTATAAAAAGGACGGAATCTTAGTTGACTAGAAGTGTTGGCTTTGGAAAATCAGTGGCTCAGGGGTGGGGAATTGGTAAGAAAGTAGGAAATCTAGTAGCACTTGTAGCTCTTATGTTGGTTCTGAGGTTGGCTGCTCTGCTCCGCATGATTTTGTAACTTTAATGTTTTGGCGTTGATACCGATATTCATTTGTCATTATATAACACCAAAAATCACTAGAAACAAATGATTGCAGTAGAACGAACCATAAATTGCGCCTAACAGCAATTTGGTTACGTTGAGTGTTAGACACAACTTGGTTATAATATTTCATAAATTTGTTTCAATAATAAATTATCTACGACGAATTTATGGGATATCGGTCGAATTTAGGTATTTAGGCAAATTTAGATCGAGTATAAATTGGATAAAAACAAATAATCTTGTAAACTTTTTCCACTCGGCCTTGTTTGGATTGCATTTTCTTGGATTTTTTTGTAGAAAAATTACTGTAGCGATTTGATGTAGACAAGAAAAAAAGGTAATAGGAAAATGTGATCACGAAAGACGACGCAATTTTTCGGCGGAAAATGGCTGTCCAAACAAAGTCCAGGGCTATCCTTGCATGAAATTGTAAAAAGGAGATCAAGGGCACATGAACATGGTAATAATCCATGTGTTTGGATTGTAAATTATTACACCTTATTTACACACAATAACTTACTTGCATCATTGATACATTTTTCAATCACGTTTTTATCTTACATATTATATCAAAAAAATGCTTCAATATTTTTTTACAGTATTTTTTTTTACAAAATTATCTCAAATAATTTACTATCCAAACAAACTCAGCTCAACTTCAATATATAGACCAAACACACTCACTTGAAAAGCACATTTTTCAGAAGTTGTGTGCTGGAGTCTCCTGATATGTAAAATTGTGAACTGTCCTTTGAAAACTGGTGAATTGTATTTCCAATTTCTGACTCAACGTGCTGGTCAGCCACTCGTCCAAATTTTCTGGATATGTCCAAATTAATTATCTTCTGAACTAACACCATTAACAAAATTGACTGAGCATTATGTCCAAAAAATTTTTTTTTTTTTGTGTGTGTGTGGCTCAATCTGTTATGATTGGAGTTGCTCTTCCCAATATGGTTAGAAAATAATGTAGAAGGGGAAAAAAGTATGGCCCCAAAAAAAAGTTATGTAGAAGGTGAAAAAAAATTAAAAGCCCTTTTAAGTCTTTCCAATGTCTCATCTTCTGCCCTTTTTTGGTTTTGTAAATATCTGAAAAAGTCTTTTTTAAACTTTTTCCTTTTCTGTTTATCATCTTTCCAGACATTGTGGACCATTCGGAAAAAAATTCAACCTGAGAAGTGTTGAGAGAAAATTATGAGCTTTTATATATCATAATTAAAATTTAACGTTCTCAAAATGAATTTATAGGCATAATTTTTCTTTCGAAAAAAAAAAAGGCATGATTTTAGACTTACGTCCGAGCCCAAGATTTAGTCCAACAAACAAATTCAGCAAAAGCATGGTCCAGTCAGTCTGCAGTCCACAAGGAAGTTATATAGCCCGAAATATTAATCACAAGGTTGGAATCCTCGGACCCCATTGGACCTTTACTGCTCCACTGCACAACTGGCTTGCTAATCTAGCATATCAGGCCTTTGGGCTTTAAGTACGACTGAGGTCCGTTTAAAAAAAAAAAAAAAAAAAAAAAAGGTATGAATGAGGTGAACCAAGAAAAACAAATTTAGTAAGTAATTTAATCTCTACCCCTACCGTCTATTGTTATTCATTTATTTAGTTTACGTTCAAATTTAAAGTAGTATTATGATAAATACGCTTCTAAAATTTGAGAGCTAAATCTGCATCCCTCCATCATATTAGAATTATTATATCAAGAATTATATTCAAACAAAAATATTTTGCTCACTAAAATTAAGTCTGTTTATACTAGTGTTATTTTCTGAAATTTTTATTAAAAAAATATACCGTAATAATTCAATGTAGGTAAAGTAAAAAGATGATTGAAAAATGTATTCAAGAAAAACTTAAAAAAAAAAAAATTTGTTTGAAGAAAATTACAATCCAAACAATTAAAACTTAAATGTGCTAGCACAGAGACCCTCTGACTCGAGTAGTAATTAAGTACCAATAATATATTTTCTAGTACGCAGACGGGGTTAGGGCTAGTTATAAATGGGAATTGAAGTAGTGAAACGAGAAGAAAATGAGGAGTCCCTTTCGGAAGTTGGGAATTTGGCCAATCAAGAAGGCCTCAATTGACTTGTATTCAACTAAAGACTTTTAGGGGACTTGGGTGCTAGCTGGAGCTCTGTATTCATTTCTTCCGATGTTGCTGAGTAACCATCATGTAAATGGATACCACCGACATCTGTTTCTTGGATGCCTGAAGAGTCAACTGAAAAAAAAAAAAATTACGCCCAGACATGCATTTATATTGAAGCCTAATGTAGATGACAAAGTAATGAAGTTGCAGAATTCCTATTACTTCAGGGCAACCAACTGAACTGACCCAGTTGGGTGTAATATAAAGCACAATTGAATGTACAATTAAATGTAGGCATTTTGTGGGCTTCTGGTAGTCAGTCCTTGTACAGCCAGTAGTCTTAAGTACTCTTCTTCAGGCTGTGGAGGTGGGACGAGTTTCAGAGATTTTTGGGCCGCCATCAAGAGGCGAGTTTGACCTTTGAATACTGGAGGCGTGTCCCCTATTTGCCAATAACAAGAGGAAGCATGAGATATTTTCCTTTTTCAAAGAAATTGATGAACTTTTGTTACTTCAAAAGAATGCTCCAATGAAAATTTTTCATCAAACCATCGTGTTATGATAAGTTCGTGAAATATTCTCCTTTCATATTTGGATTAATCCGAATATAATATGTGGCAAAATTGCAGGATTAAATGTTCTAGCTTTTAATCCGAATATAAAGTTACAATTGATGAGGCATCTTTTCTCGAGAGAGTGCAGTTTTGGGATATTCTATTCCAAGAGTGCCTGACAATCTTTAATTTTCTCATTTCCGTGACTTTCCCCAAGAAACAAAACATGAGGAGCATAATGAATCCAATTGACATGAGGAGCATACTTTTTCCTAAAAAAGACCATTGAAGAACCATACACCTCTTTGGACATTTTTGTATCATGGATGATGGTTCTTGCTAACAATTCTGTTGTGATTCCAGATTTGCTAGAAACTCAAGACCCTACAATCAAACGCTGCCATCATGGAGCCAACCACGCACGTATGGATTCATTAATTGATTGATAGACCTAAGGTCCAAAATCCTTCCGCAAATTTTAAACGGACCAAAGGGGCCGGCCAGTAAAATGACAATAAATTTGCAGAAGAATCGTTAAGGGCTAAGAGACCACAATTCTTGGTTACTTCTTTTAGATTTTTGTGGCAGAATAGGCGTCTCTAGCAAGTCAGTCACCATTAAAGGCTTCTTTTTAGTAACATTCGGCGACCAACTAAAAATTCTTCATTAATGCAAAGAATTTTCACTATAAGGAAGGGGAAGTCGCTATCAAAAAATCGCAGTGATTTAGGTAAGCAAACTTAAACAAGATAAAATTGAATGTTGATCACTTTTCAAACTTGGAAGCAAAAACTTTGGCGGGGTTTTAATTTACATTGAGCAAAAAACAACAATTCCCATCAGTCCTCCCCGTTTCACCTCCAGCCCTCATCTCCATTCCTTGGGAGTCAGGACCCTCGTCCCTCTTGGAAACAAACACCATGAGCAACCCTGTAAAAACTCGCATCATATATTTAGCTGATGAAGAGGAGGAAGGTTCTTCTTCTGATTTCAGTTTCTGAGTCTCTTGTAACAAATGTATAAACCACCTCAAGCTACACTTCCCTGATCCGAGGCATCTTCATAGTAATAAGGCGTCAATTTGCCATCTTTTGTCCTACCATTTTTGAGTTGGTTTCCACCTCCTACTTCTTGCAACATTTTTACCACTCGTCTCATCGAAGGACGATTTATAGGAAGGGGACTGGTGCAGAGGAGACCTACATTGAGGACTTTACATATCTCTTCCTTGAACCAAGAATCCAGTTTTGTGTCAATTACATGATCAATGCCCTTTTGGTCCAAAGTGGTGCACACCCACTTAACCAAATCCTTCTCACCATACTCGGGATCAACTGGGAGCCTCCCTGTGATCAACTCTAGTATAACCACACCAAAGCTGTATATATCACTCTTCTCATTCACCCTCAGGGTATATGCATATTCTGCAGCGAAAAATGAAATTAACAGCTCATCAGTAATCCAAAGGAAGGAAAGAAGACATTAGTAAACCACTCACAGTTTCTAATATACAACTCCTGAAAATGAGTTAGGGGCCAACAGTCCGCATCCCTTTATTTCTCATTGGTACTACTAACTATCTTACATCAAAGCCCATGGAGTTCTTGAATTTGGAAATCCACTACAGAAATGTCTGATAGAACGTATTCAACAGTTAGACCTGGACAAGAAACCCTTTCACCGGACTCAAGGCATCTTTAAGAAGAGAAAATAATGCAAGCCAAAGATTACGATAAAACAAGCCCAAGTGATTACTAGCATGATTTTCATCTACTAATAATAGACTCTAAATGGTTCATATTGGCATCATGGATAACCAATATTTGACATACTGAATGACAGTCTATTATATGAGTTCCTCATCTAAGCATTTCACTCAGATTCTGAAAACAACAAGGTAGATACAAATGGCTCCATCGTTCTAGTTTTGAGTTCTACATGTCTAGCTATTGAAATTGGACTTCTCTAAAGATCAAGATGAATTTGATACCAAACGTCTAATGAATTTGTGGTTAATGTCCCATGGGGCTTAGCAATCAAAGCTCAACCAGATCAAAATAAGTCAAAAACAGAGAGAGAATGGGAGGACGAACCTGGTGCGATATAGCCGCAAGATCCGGCAATGACAGACATCGACTTGGTGCCCTTCCCATTTGTATCGACAACCTTGGCCACACCAAAATCTGCAACACGAGCTCCGAAGTCTCCATCCAACAATATATTGTTGGACTTCACATCCCTATGGACAATAGGAGGAACACAATCGTGATGCAAATAAGCAAGCCCCTCAGCAGCATCCATGGCAATCTTATACCTAATTGGCCAATCCAACAAGCCACTTTTATTACTGTGAAGCAAATCTCCCAAACTACCATTAGGCATGTACTCATAAACCAAGAGTTTACAGTCCCTCGTAGTACAACAGCACCACAACTTAACAATGTTCTTATGCCTAATCTTTCCTAAAGTCTCCACCTCTGCTGCAAATCCATCATCTTGAACATTACATTTCTCGACATCACTACTCTCATCAGCAATTTTGGTGCTAGCCCAGAGCTTTTTCACAGCAACAGCCTCACCACTGCTGAGCCCAACCTTGTACACTTTACCAGAAGATCCACTTCCAATAACATTATCCTCATCGAGAGCATCCAATATCTCATACTCACTGAACCCAAGTTTGTGAAATGACATCAAGGTCCATTTGGACTTATCAATAGCCAGTTTCACCTTCCTGAAATTCCTGTACTTCCAATAGAACCAAAGCACACCCATAATTAATACCACCCCAGCGAGGACAAAAATGGACTTCAATAACCAAGCATAACCATTATTCCTATCACTTCTTCCATCACATAGACCATCTATGTCTCCACACAAACCAGGATTGCCCAAGAAACTATTTCTATACATGACTTTAGCATAAAGTGGAGGAATATCCCCAGAAAGTCGATTATTCGAGAGATTAAGCTGATTGAGCTTCAAATTCTGCAACTCATTCGGAATCTTTCCTGTTAACCTGTTTCCTGATAAGTCAAGATAGTTCAACACAGACAAGCTCCCAATTGGTGGAGGAATATTCCCAGATAAATCGTTATTAGCTAAATTCAACTCATTCAATTTTTTCCAAGAATGAATCCCTTTTGGCAGCTCACCAGACAGTGCATTATCATGAAGATCAAGCCTTCCTAATTGCCCAAGATTCACTATACTCCCGGGCAAAGACCCCGAGAATACGTTGTCATTGCCAGAAAACTCCAACAAAGTCTCCAGAAATCCAATTTCCTCAGGTATGTCTCCAGAAAATTTGTTACTTGATAAAATTAAGGACGATAAATTGGACGCGCTGGCAATAGTTTTCGCAATCCCGCCTGAAAATGAGTTGCTTTTGAGGTCAAGTAGAGACACATGGGGAAGGCCCCAGAGCCCATCCGGCACGGCACCGGAAAAATTATTGTTAGCCAATCTGACACGGTTCAAGCTCTGGCATTGGCCTAAACTAGCCGGAATTTCACCAGAAAATGAGTTGTCTATCATCAAAAGCTCCAGAAGAACCCCCTTTTCACACAAATTGGCGGGAATTTCACCGGAAAAATTGTTACTTGAAACATCAAGCCATAATAAAGCCGAGTTTTTACCTAAATCTTTAGGCAAAGCTCCACTGAGGTTGTTCTGAAATATCCTCAATTCGTACAAATTTGTCGAATTTGCTATGCTTTCTGGCAATTCACCTTCGAAGGAGTTCTCATACAGATTGAGGGACTCGAGAGGCAACTCACACAACTCTGTTGGAATCATCCCAGTCAACCCGTTCATTGAAGCGTCTACTCGCCTTAAGGCGGTCATCTTTGACCAGCCATTGGGGGGCAACTCTCCCGTTAACGAGTTGTTGTAGAGCTCGATTTGAACCACGCTGGTCAACTCGGTGAGTGAACTCGGAATCGGCCCGTCTAGCGCGTTCAGCGCCAGGTCCAAATCGGTGAGTCGACTCAGTCGACCGAGCGAGTCAGGGATTTCGCCAATCAAGTTACACTGAGTGAGCCAAAGGGTCTCTAGATTCGTCAAGTTGCCGAGCTCCGGCGGGATACGGCCGGGGAAAAATGGATTGTAAGACAAGTTGAGCTGCTTCAGAGTTGAAATGTTCCCCAAGAACGCTGGAACTGCCCCTTCAATCAAGTTCTCAACTAACCCCAGCACCTCCAGCTGCCGGAAAGTTCCGAAGCTCCCCGGAATCTCGCCGGAGAAGTTATTCCCAGTCAAATCAAGGTACTTGAGGTTAGGAAGCTCGGCAACGGAGCTCGGGTTTTCCCAGTTAAAAGATTCTGAGCCAAGTCGAGGTGAACAATTGTTCGGCACAAGGGAAGGTCGGCTTCGGGCAGGGTAGAGTTGACGGAATTATTGTAGAAAGAAATGGAGGTGAGGTTTCGCAATCGACAGAGTAAAGAGGGCCGGGAAAGGGCCAGCAAGATTGGCGTTGGAGAAGTCGAGTGAAGTAACAGAGTGAGTCAGGGAGTCGCAGGTAACACCGCGCCACTTGCATGGAGTGATGTCGCGGTCATTCCAATCAGAGAAGAAATTATCCGGGTCGTCAAAAACGAGCTTGAGTTGTTGGAGGATGAGGCCCTCTTGATTAAGGGAAAAAGTGCAAGGAGCCAAAAGAATCAGGAGCAGAGCTAGGCGGAGAAGCATTTTGCTTCTCTGTACTTTGCACTCTTATAGTTTTGGTAAAGAACAGCGGAAGAAAGAGGGAAGGGGAAGGTGGTGGGCGGCGGCAAATGGTGGTGATTTGACTGCTGCTTTATTCAGTTTATTGGGAGGGAGGGAGGGAGGGAGGGAAGAAAGGAAGAGGAGTGAAGGCAGGAGGAGGAGAAACCAGAAAGTAGATTCAGTTTTGTTGAGTCGAGTGGGAGTGAGTAAAAAGGGGATGATTAAGACATATTTCATGTGGGATGGAGACTGCGAAGTTTGTTTGTTTATATATATAGAGAAAGAAAGAAAGAAACGAAGGAAGAAGAAAGCATAAAGATAACAAAGACGTAGCAGAGGCAGGCAAAGAGAGGGAGGAAAGAGAGAGAGAGAGGGAGAAACTCCCACACATACAATGAGTATGAAGACAGGCCACTGACAGAGTGTGCTCTGTTTGTTAGTATTGCCTATCATTCATTCTTCTGTATTTTCATACTATTTCATTTTCATGCAATAATCATGGGTGTATTTCTTCTCCTAATCTTGAATTACGAATGTCTAAAATATTATTATTTAAAATAATTACTGTAATATTTTTTATTTAGTACAATATATATGAAATAAAAAAGATAATTAAAAATATAAAAAGTGAGTTGAAAATATTTTTATGTTATAAGCAAAATTTTTATATATTATATGATGCAAGCGAAATATTATGTGAAATAATTCAACTAATATTTCTACTAAAAGAAAATGGAAAATTTTTTCAGCAAAAAGCTGCAAATATCTCTCCAAATTACTATTAGGGAGTGGCAAATTTACAAAAAGAAAAAATCAATAGTACATAATTAATATGTTTCTTATCAATTTAATTTCATTTTCTTAAAAAACATATCTTCAGATGGAAGTATTTCCCAATAACATATTTTATGAAAATTCCAAAATCCATTTTTTATCTCGCATGCAACAGGGTTGGAATCCCACTTAACTAGTGCACTATGGATAAGGATAATTGTTAGACAAATTCTAATTCTAATTCCAACCGTAGTCTTAATAATTTAGAAAAGAAAACATTTTGTAGTAGCAAAATTACGAAATGGTTTTGTCATTTTTTTTCCCTTTTTCTTTAAAGGTACGTGTTTCTTTTTTTAGCTTGAGATGTCTGGGCTTACATGGTGGCCATTTGTTGGATTCAATGAACTTTCCCATAGCTAAAAAAAAAAAAAAAAAAAGGATGAACGTGAAAATAACACAACAATTATTTTTTTGGAGTTCCTTCGAGGAGAAAAAGAAAAAAAGAATAATAAAGAAAAACAAGTATATTAGCAGTAATATTTTCTTTTATTTTATGGGTTGTTTACAAGTTTTGCTATTTTCAAAAGCCATACTAACTTCAGTACATAATAAATTTTGAAATGAAGTTTTAAAATCCCAATACATAATAAATTTGGAATGAAAAGTTAAGGTGTCCATATTTTTTGGTTCGTTGGAGACATTAATTTCAATAAATATGAGTCTGATGGAATACTGAATGCAGCACCGCATTGCCTAGTCAACTGGATCAGACAATTTTTATTTAGTCTTAAAATTCTGAAACCCTAAATATCTTTTGAATCCTAAAGTCCGGCAAAATGAAACGAGACAGAATAAAAGTTCTTTTTGAAAATTTTTTAAAAAAAAAATCCATTCGTGTTATATTAATTTGTCTAGGACAGAAGCAGCGTAGTTGTATCATTTTCTCACTTGTCTTCATTCTTTCAACAAAGCATCTTCTCCTTAGCGTTTTGCTGCCATCCCAAGCTCTAACTTATTCACGAATTGACATCTTACACTTGGGCTATAAAATCAATCGTTCGGAGACAAACTGACAAAGACACAGCTCAGTTCCTTCAAACTTTTACACTAAAATCAATCGCTGATCGCTTGAAGACAAGTCGAATTTTTGAATGGGTATTATTTACTGAAAAATTATTTCCTTATATTACAAACACATTTTTCAACGCACTTTTTATTTTTCTATCATATTTTTATGTCATAAGCATCGTATTGCAAAAAAGTGTTAAAATAATTATTTCAAATAATCTTCTGTTTTTTGTTTGGATTTTTTTTTTTTTTTTTTGTGGGATGCGGATGGACCGACCAATTAAGGTCTTGTTTGGAAAGCAATTTTTCAAATTGCTACGTTTCCGTGAACACATTTTTCAATCACTTTTTTATTTCACATATAACAAATCGCTACAGCAACTTTTCCCAAAAAAAATGCAATCCAAACATAGCCTAAGCTTCTTACGAATTGATTTGGGATTATATGCGATGTTAAATTTAAAGGGAGGAAGAATGATTAAGATGTCGGACAAAAGGATGCCGGGAGTCCAACAGTTGCAATTACGAGGTTGAAGATTTCGAGCAAGCCATTCAAGAGAGATCTGTGTCTTCTGCCTGTCATGAAATGGTTTTATTTTTGTGGGAATTTGGTGGGCTGACCGCCTATTGGTCTCGCTAATTAACTAATCATGAGTTAATTGCAGTATAAATTTTAAAATTATCCCCCCTCCTTGGCTTAAATCATGTGTACTTTTACAAAGAAAGCGACGTAAAGCCTATAGGATAAATCATTTATGTATATTAGTCCTTTGTATTGTAGTATACAACTTTCAAAATTTGCTAAGTATAGATATATTTTTCCTTTGCATTGTTACACATATTGCTGTATTGCCCAGTCCTCCCTGGGAGTATACGATTCAAGAACCCTTTTTCTTCCCCCTTCTCTTGTGTAAAGAATGGCCAAGGAGAGCTTAAAAGAGCAAAAGTTCGGAAAACCCCAGTTGTTGCAAAAAGTTTTTTACAATAGTGCTGTATAGTTTGAGCGGGATATAAAAGTAATTGAAAAAATTAAAAAATATGTTTATCAAATAATAAAAAAATTTAAATAACTATCGTATATTGAATTTTAGCTACTATATCACCTATTCTATAAATGTTTGAATCATAATCAATGATATTTTCTTTGGATTGCATTTTTCTGAATTTTTTATAAAAAAAATTATTCTAACGACTTGATATATATGGGGTAAAAAGGTGATTAAAAAATATATTCATGAAAAACGTAATAATTTTTCATTGAAAAATGACAATCCAAATAACCTACTACTCTCTCCCCTTCTTAGATCTTTATCCTTCATTGTTAGAAAAAAGTTTTTTAAAAATTCTAACTGTTAGAACTTAGAAGTAGGAAGAGAATTGGGTGCCGACAATATGGTGGTGGCTTTGGCAGCAGCAACTTCAAGTAGGACAGTGTAGTGAACTAATTTTTTCTCGGAAGAAGAAGAAAGAAGAAAAGAAGGAGCGGATAAAATTTGTTATTTGGTGTTGAAATGAGGATAGCGACCAATGGATGTCATTTTCCGACTTGGCAGGTCACGTGTGCATCACATCTGTTCTTGGAAGTTGGAACTTCAGCAGAATCTAAAATAATTTAGTTCTAGATATTTTTCTATGCATAACTTGCAAATTGAATTTCGGAATTTTTAGCACTCTACAGTTCAACATTTTGGCATTCATTCCTTTGTTCAATTTTCCTGTGGATCTGGAACTTTTGAAATTTTCAGTTTTCCAATCTTTTCAAATCAAGAAAAAGGAAAAAGTAGCTTTTGATGTAATATATGTGGGATAAAAAAAAAGTTGATTAATACATTGAAATAATAAAAATGGAAAGAAGATTTTTCATTAATTGTCTCGACACTTTTTTTTTTTTGGTCAAAAGTACCAAATTACATACAGATTCTCTTAATTTCATTATTTCCAAAATTGTGACTATAAAATTTTAAGAGGATGTGGGACATATTAGCTATTGAAAGTATAGGTACATAATGTTATTGAATAAAAATTACATCATGTTGAGCAAGTGTGTTTGGATAGAAAATTATTTATACAAATTTATCTTTTTATACTATAAACATATTTTTCAATCACATTTTTATTTTATATATATAATATATCAAAAATAATGTTGTAGTAATTTTTTTTAAAAATTATTTCAAATAATCTCCTATCCATAGTGTTAACGAAGAGAGGTAACAAAAGACGTAAGAAAAGTTTAAAAATCAAAATAAGCCTAAGTAAACAGAATATCAGAAAAAATGATCATGGAAAAAGATTAAAAATGCTCTGTCGACAAGGCTGGATCCACAGCGGCGACAAGGATTATGGAAGTGGTGAGCCTTTGACCCCAGCAGGCAACCTCATCCATACACGTGGCAACAAAAAAGTAAAGATTTCTTGGTGACCCTCCTTTTGGCGGTTTGTGTGATAGTACCTTTACGTACAAACACCAGGCTGCCGATTAGCCATCTGATCAAATGATTCAAATCTAGAGACCAAGATTCAAATCCCGCAGCCAGAGGGAGTCTGAGACAGAGGAGGATTAGAGTAAATAAATTTTGTATTATTCTGACTTCTGAGCATTAGAAAGGACAAGAGAGACAGATAACAGTAAAAAGCGTTCTGCAGTTTTACCGAAGAAGTCAAAGTGAGCAGTGAAATTTAAAATGGTTCGCATTATTCCAAAATTTCCCTTTTCTCTACACATCCTCGAAGATTACAATTCCCCGGGATTCTGAATTCCAGGGTAAGTTTTTAACCAAATTTAGGAAATTTATCTATGCAGACATATGCTTAATTTCTACCAAAAAGAAAAGGACATATGCTGAATTTCAGTTTTGTCTGCAATGTTCATACTTTGGGAGCAGTAAAATTGCAGCGTTCAGAATTCCCAAGTCCCCAAATTACATAGTGGTGTTAAACCTTGGTTAAAGCGTGTTGCATAAAATCTTTTCAAAAGGTTCTTTGTGTCTATTGGTCTTCGTGTTCAAATTTTTAACTCTTTCTTTGTTTATGAGGATAAATATAGAATGATAAATATGATTAAAACTCAAAAACTTTCTTTTTAGTCAGCAAATTTTGCATGTTGCTTATAAATGACACGTAAAATGTGGTTACAAATTCTAAAAGAATATCATGACAATGAAGTGCAGTCTAACTGATTATATATGTTTCATCTATAAACAACAGATCATGGATTCAAATCATCAAGAGAGTAAGTGAAAAATTATTATTAATTTTTCTTTTAAAAATTAGTTAAACATAGTTCATTACCAGAAAAATTATATTCGACATTGTGAATATAAATGCTTAATCATATTAATACCTGCAACGCGTTTATTATTCTCTGTGAAAGGCAACGTTGGTATGACTAATATCTTGTAATTTCATGCTTAGAACTAGGACGAATTAAACTTAGTAATTTTAATATCTTAATAATGTGTGGCTAGATAATTATGATATATATTATTGATTAACACAGAGGTAATGAAGTTTCAACCTGTTTTTTTTTTTTATTTCAAGTTAGTAAAGGTCGAAATTATATATAAAAAAAAAAACTTTTAACCCAGCCTCTACTCTACCATTTGTCACCTTATACTATCTTATTAGCCTCTTTTTTAATTATCATGTGCTACATTTACTTGCATAGCATTTCCACATCATGTGGGAACAAGGCAAGATTATTTAACACGAAATGGGATAGGAAATTTGTTGATTAAGACTAGTTAAAATTGTAAAGTACTATTCAAGTACTGCCTTAGATTCTACTGCAAAGCACGCGAGATTTGGTATTGTGATTTTGTCAGTAAATGCATTATTATTATTATTGTCTGGTGAGAATATTGACTCCGGACCTGTCCCCGGTAGATTGGATTCATGAAAAAGGCTTCGATGCGTATTAAATTTGGTACCATACATATATCTGTCTAATTAGTGTTTTGAGTAAAGAAAACATGCATTAATTAATCCACCGCCTTATCATATTGTTGTCGGAATTTTCATGGGATAGACAAAATCATGCAATAATTCTACGGTCAACCTGTTCTTTCTTTTACTAGGACTATCATTTTAGTTGTCTTTAATTAACGATGGTTTCCTGTAGCATTTAGTGCCTGATGGGACAAGCGATATTGGCAGTGGGGTGGCATATTTAGAGCCATGTTTGGTAATTAATTCTTGTCTTCGCTACATAATAGTAATTTCTTACAAACAGAACCGGGACCGAAGGTTTCTCGCTTTCCATAGCCACGTGTATGTGCAAGCAAATTATTCCGTAAAAGCTACACAGAAGACTGAGGAATATGAACAAAATGTTTTACCAAACTGATTTGACTGTCAAATTTTGCAAGTTTGTACTTTAAAATTCATGGATTGCATTACAATAATTTACTTACCCACGACGACTATCAATTGATTTACGCGTTTGAATTGTTATTTTTTGAAATTTTTATAGAAAAATATATAGCAACAATTTGATGTATGTGAGATTAAAAAGATAATTAAAAAATATATTTACGAAAAACGTAAAAAAATTTTGGTGAAAAATGACAATCCAAACAAGGTAGGCCATTGCTGAAGGAAATTCTTGCACTACTCTGAGTACGGAATTTTCTGATATGCTTCTTGAAAATTCAGTTTTTGAGTCATGTCTAACAAAATTTGTAGAGGACCCCTTTTATAAAATATATCTCTTTTTTTTTTTTAATAAATTCCCTTAAAATTTATAGCGTCCCTTGTTGCATGATTGATGATTTTCTTTAATGGAGTTAAGTAGGCAGGAAGAGTCACTGGCCATTTGGTCCAGTGGTCATCGCTCTCTTTGGTGTTCAACCCCTGCCTCCTTCAAATTTGTCATAATATGTAGCTGGTTTTAGTTAACCATCTCCCATTGGCCCTTGGTCCTTTCCCCTAAATTAGATTAATTTAGGTTATAAGACATCTGCCGTTGCAGACCAAAAAAAAAAAAAAAAAGTAGGCAGGAAGACAGCATATCTAGTGAAGCCTGCTACGGACAGGCCATGTACTAAAGATTTCAAACTTGGCGGCTGCACACCATCTCTTTATGGATTTGTTCTTTTGCAGTCGCGTAAAAATTCAATTTCAGTCCACCAATTGTGTGGGCATAGACCTTGGTCTTACAGAAAACCAAAAAAGAAAAAAAAAAATTCTTTAAAAAGAAAGGCATCCATGAGGTTATTTAAATAACTTTTCGTTGTTGAGAACCGGGAACTTTTTTTTTTTTTATTTTTTTTATGAGAACCTGAAACTGGTTTGCGCTATTAAGAAAAGTACAGCAAATTATATCACAACTAGATAATAAAATTGCATTTTTCAGAAATTTAATAAGGAAAAGGCACTTCCCCAATTAAGTGATTAACTGCAAATATTTAATTTAAACTTGCTTATGTCATTATTTTCCTTTTCTATCATAGATGAACGGAACCATAATTAATGAGAATAATTCTTTTTCCTGTTTCAAAAAATAGCCCCAATGGCCTCTTCCTTGCAAGTTCCAATAGCCTTCCTGCAAAAGTGGGTTTGAATTATTTGAAGATATTATTTGCAATAATACCATAGCATTTATGTATGTGAGTGGTCCAGAATCCTTACTCCACTCTACCCAAGTGGTCGATTTCTCTCAAAAATAATCAACCAGTTCGTCCATGTGGGCTGGTCGCTTTACGAAACGAAATAATTGAGATAATTTATTTACATTCTTGCATCACATTTATGATTTATCTTGTAAAATCCCAATATAGCCTGCGCGATGCGTTTGTTTCACGTAGTCCATGATTCCATCTTTGGATTTTTCTGGACTACTTGATTATTTCTAGCATGCCTCCGTCGTAGACAAGCTACGTAAGAGTAACTTTAACTAATTTAATTTAAAGAATTTGTAAAGATTACGATTTCAAAGAATTTCTGGACTACTTGGAATGTATTTTTTTGAAGAAAAATTACCGTGGCACTGTTTAGTATGTGATGTAAAAATGATGGGATAAATTACTTTTGCCTCCTATTATGCTGAAATGAATTGTGTATCAAGAAGAAATCACTCGATCTATTTGGTACCCATGATCGAATATTCGATATTTCATTTTACATCTCATCAAATGAATGTCATCTTCTTCTAAAAAATATTAACTACTCTTAGCATGATACTGAGAAATCTCATTGCTATTACGTGCTCAAACAAGCATGCATGAAGCATATACTTATAAATAAACCAAAACCAGAGGAAAAAAAAACCTCATGTAATTTTTTTTGGTTCTGACTAGTCATGTTTTGGTCACCTGAAATTGGAATTTCGTGAGGGCAAAAGAAAAGGGTTTTTTTTTTTTCATTTAATCAAAAAATAAAATAGAAAAGAAAAATCCTTGGTTGCGCACGCACGTTAGCTTATGATCATGCTCATGCACGCATGCACCTGCATGCCATCCATGGCCTGAAGAACCTTTGAGAGAAAATTGTCGTAATAATATCAAATATTGACTTGCAGTAAAATATGGGCACTCGAGTTTGTCTCTAGCAATTATAAAGATCGAGCATGGTTGTCGATGCCACTTGTCTTGCTTGTGCCGGAGAAAAAATGTACAAAAAAGTCAGTGCGTGAATTAACCCTGTTGCAGAATATAGGGCTAAAGTAAAATGATCGTTATGATTGAGAAAAATATTCATCATTATTGTTACAGTGGTGAATTTAGTTATTGGTAGATTGTTACTTTCTTGATCCGTCATAGATTATTGAAGAAGATTAAAGTGGTGCCATGTTCGTCGTAACTAACAACCTTCAATTTACCACGGCCATAATGGCTTTTACTGCAAGAAATCATGGGCACTAAAATCATAACACTGGGTTAATTAAGTGGGAGGTTGGTGGGGCGAGGGTGCGCTAGCTATACGGAGAGGAGAGGATGGCCGCAGGGGAAAATTCTTGCATGGAGTGGAAGATGGCTCGTGAGTCGTAAGTTAGAGATATTACACTTTTTGTACAACATGGTGCTGTGCCTGTATAAGAGAATTAAGTCTGTATATGTGATAATTGGAAGTGCTAAAGCAACCTCTAGTTATATAGTAGTAAGTTTATATATATATATATAGTAGTAGTAAGTTCAGACCAAGGACAGCGTTTTCTGAGGTCGTCATGGTGTAGGCCGCTAGATTTGTTATCCCTATCCATTCCCATTAGACATGCATGGATTCCCAATAGTGTTAGAAATTGGATTTGATAGTGACAAGTTGACCCACAAAATATGAAGGACAAAATAGATCTATGAGAAGCTAAGCAATTAAGAGGGTTGGGGGCGGGAACCTGTATGCATAGAAGATTTGGGAAGGACAAGTTCAATTCTAGGAAAATATCTTTGTGCATGGCAAAATTCAAATTTTCTTCAAAAATTATGTAAAAGTAAATTTCAAGAATTTGAAGGAGGAGGAGGAGGGGAGGGGAGTGCCTCCGCTCGCTCACTCTAAGGTTAGATTAATGTTTTCAATACTCCTAGCGTAAAATTATTATATACATATACATATATATATATATATATTCGAGTCTAAATTAATGAAAAATGTATTTCAGATGTGAATCAATTTGTCATAAATCTAAAACTACTAGTACAACAATAAAATGTATTTCATTTCATGCACGATACAAGTTTGGAATATGCACTATATATGTCACCTTGTAAGATCTTGAATAATTGAAACTCTAAAATTGTACTAACCCTTTTTGGTAATATAATGTGCAATGTGATTGGTGGTTTCTACTTATGAAAGTAGTGTTAAATTTAATGGTTCAAACTCCGGTCACCCTCGACATGGCATTGGGCGACATAAGGAATAAGGATTTAAGGTTCCAAAATGTCTCCAATAATACGCAAGAGGGATGCTAATTTCTTTTTTTTTTTCCTTTCCTTTTTTGTCCCTTTCAAGAGGGCTATTGATCATGTTATTACCTAAGATGGTGCTGTTAATTTTTTTTTTTTTTTTTTTGTGTATAGGATTAATTCTTTGCTGTTAGAATTGTTTATGTACATTCCAGGATAATCTATGAACGTGACAAGATCTTCTTATTATCTAAAAACTCAAGCCCAAAATGCGATAACATCTTATTCTCCATATGTCTAGGCAATTATGACCTCCATTATTTGGAGACCGCCTATCCCTTTGTGAAGGACACAAAAGTGAAAGTGAAGCTTGGCCACCGTGTATGGCCATATGAAAAGGCAAGTTGGCTTCAAACTAACCTCCTAAAAAAGAAAAGAACAAAAAATTTTTTTTTAAAAAAAAAAAGAAAAAGAAAAAGAAAAAGTTGGCTTGGAACATGTTCGAGGCTGGGCGTCCCTCGGTTCCATCACAGGAGAAATATTCTATATGAAATGGGAATTCTTTAGAACCCAAGGAAGCTGAATATTATTCAGCAATTATGCTCAGTGGATCATATCTTTAAAGGCATTAGCACTAGAATGAGAACCGTTAAACAGCCTCTAACTACCGTTTGTGCTACAGATAAGCATTATTAAAGAATGCAAACCGTGATAGATTATGGGATAGGAATTATGTCCTTGTAGGCTTATGCCTTCATACTCACTCTGGCTATTAGAGGGAAAATTTTGTAAAAATATATATATGATAACAATTTGACATTATTTGTAAGGTAAAAAAGTAATTAAAAAATTTGATAGGAGAATATTACGAAATTTTCTACAAAACTCACAATCCAAACAACAAGTGATCGCTAGATAGGGAGTCCTATCTAGTCGTTTAATGTTCCTGCTCATAACCTTACTAAGTATGCTGTTAATCTTTCATATTCTTATATATGGAGAAACTCTCCTCCATCTTTTATTTGTTCTGCACTTGTTGTTGCAGATTCGATCTCATGATTAATAAAATTATTCTATTTTATTATCAAAAAAAAGATAGGGAGTCCTATTTCTAATCTAAGCCCGATCAATAAATTTGCAATTCTATAATCAATATGAATCAACTTTACTCATCATTTTTTTTATACTATTTCCTTGTGCTATGTAAAATAGCAATAACTTCATATTACAAAAATCTAATCGTTGAAAAAGCAACTAAAAGGTTTGAATGCTATAATATATAGAAAACTATGATAAACTATTATACTATACTAGATTTGCATAAGTTTGTTTTTGAACCAGGTCTAGACTCAACCTAACTAGGGAATAACTTAACTAATTTTTAAAATTTTGTTTCCTTTCAATTGCCAAAGCGAGGTCATTGCTCTGTTGAGGTCAAGAATATACTTCTATTCTCTCTCAAGTAAAACATGGGCGGCATAGGGAAAGAAAAAATGAAGAAGATCAGAAGGACGGGAAAGTAGAACAAGATAAATGGAGGTTTTTATAGTAGCTTTGATGCTAATAGCCTAGTAGTGGCCCAAATAAAAGGACTAAAGCAATCACCATACTAATTCAATGATGATCTACTCTTTTTCACATTTCTTTATACGCCTGAGATACTTTTATATGGCTGCTGTGACCCCTTTTCAATCTTGGAAGATTAGGAGCTACCAGGTGGAACTCACCCATAGAGATCTCTTTGGGACCCCATTATCAAGCCTTTTACAAACTTTGAGGCAAAAGTATACCCTAGTTCATTATAATAGAAGAAAGATGGACACTAAGAAAATATAATAGAAAGCTAATGTGTTCACCAACCAATTGAGTTTGTTCTTCACTATCTCAATTAAAAGGGGTCATCTCTTATGATTTCATTCAACCCCACCTCTCTTGAAAGCCAATTGCCATGCCACCATCTTCTTCTTCTTTTTTTTTTTTTTTTTGAAGGATGCCACCATCTTCTTGATTCAAAATTGAGCCCCTTTTGTGCGGAAAAGCAACGCTGCAAGCTCTTGTGGGAAATGTTCTTTTTTGCATCCTCCGTCAACTTTCTCTTCTTTTGTGGGAAATTCCCTCTTTTCCCTCAACTTTGTTACTTATTAATTAATTGGTGGTGGTCTCGACTTGGAAATAGATTCCCTCATGGCTTCTCTTGTGGTCATTTCATGGATGTACTTAAGCACATGATTAACAGCCTGTTTCGAAAGGAGGAGTTAAAAGAAGCTAGTGAAGGGTACCTTTCAAGTCACTTTTTTCTTTTGGCAAATTTCAAGTGCATGGTTTTACCAAAATTTCGATCAGAAAAAGGATATGAACTTTACCAACGCTTCCGGGAGTAATTGTATTTAATTTGTTATAGTACAATTAG
The DNA here is from genome assembly GCF_003713205.1 of Coffea eugenioides. NCBI lineage: Eukaryota > Viridiplantae > Streptophyta > Magnoliopsida > Gentianales > Rubiaceae > Coffea > Coffea eugenioides. The sequence continues at coordinate 13,626,639 of NC_040036.1, read as the reverse complement.
AAAAGGGAAGTTTCAGTTACAGTCGTTGCAATACAGTTGTTCTATCATGTTTAGCAACCAATGATTACAACATAAAGAAAAATTAGCAAATTGATGATCCTTGACGCCAAGACCTTTTTTTTTTTCTTTTTTTTTTTTTATAATGCATACTCTTAAGAATATCTAACGAGCAAACAGAAATATGCATTTGACGCACAAACATTAGGTATTGTGGAATAGATGACCAAGTATGCTATAGGCATTCTTAACTCATTTAATGGATCCTTTTAAACACTTTGCTGACTCGCTAATCTTTTGTTAATTTGGGTAGCTTACCAAATAACCTATTTGTTCAAATGTTGAACGACCATATTTGGTGTTAATCTATAGAAGACCTATATATTCAACTGTCATTCGCATGGAATAAGGGAGAGGGATATGGGAAGATGGATGAGTTTTGGGGCCCTAGCTCACCTAATGGCTATCAACCCACCCCAAGAAAGATAAGTTATTGAAAGTGGAGTACCTAATGGGCTACTTAACAACGAGGAAGGCTACATTAGGTTGGAAAATCAAACTTGGTCGCTCATCACAATAATGGTACGGTGTTAATTATTCTATCATGATAGTGAAATAATTAATCTCTATAAAGCTGAAATTCGTATAGCTAGGATGATGCATTTATCGAGTAACCATGCATTATTCAATTCTTGTTTCTTTCGGCTTGGCTAGACACACATGAATCCAAAGTAATCTTTAAAGTTCACTATTACGGATTTTGTCAACCACCGAGTAATGGGCTTGCAAATGAGAATATATCAATTCATGGTTCTTAATTGGCTTTATCTCAAAGGATTCAAACACTTTAGAAACCACGCAGAATATATATAATGCCTGGAATGAGAGAGAGAGAGTTGAATGCCCTCGAGGCCAAGCGACAAAAGAAAATGAAAGTGCAACAAAAAACCTATATGCGTGGACAGTGATTGATGGCTAGGGCTTGACCTGTATGTGTAGTTTTTGTTGCTTCTGTTTTGGAACCTTATCTCTTCTGGCACATTTTTTTTGCCATTGTGTGTCAAGATCATGGAATCAAGGAAATACTAACTGAGAATATCCAGAAAAAATAAATTAACAAAGAGTTAGAGAATTGATCAAATTGGGAAAAAAAAATGTAAATTGCAATACCTTAGTTTTCGAAACAAGGTAAACAAACAGAGAAGAAGAGGGGAAAACCATCAATTCAACTGGCTAATCTGCATGAAATTTGAGTTATCAATTCTTCTTGTTCAGATGTGCATTGCATTGGCTACTTTCTTGTCAGCGTTAGGTTGCATCTTGCAACAGAAAAATGCACGACGCTCCAGCTTTAAATCTTAGTCTGGGGACTCTAGTCTAGGCCGCTGGGATGGGGGTCGCCGGTATATATTCCCATCCACAGTAACCACAACCAACCAAATAGTTGTAACAAGAGCCAAAAATACTGAGCCCCCCAGTCCAGGTGAACTGCTACCGTACCCCTATATAGAACTGCATTTCTGAAGATTTCAAACAATAATATTTTGGCACGTATTTCCTCAGTCCACTAACTTTAGTCAATTTAAAGATTTATGACTAGTTGATTTTTCAACTGATTGATTTCATGCATTTGATGACCGGCCGGGACCAGAAGGATAGCTTTGATTAATCAGACTCTTAATTTTACCAGATTAACGTTTTTAGACTCTTTCAGCGGCCATTGCAAGAACATGATCATTAGCCTCGTCACCAACCAAACTTTTTGGTTTTTTCACTAGAACTGAAATTAATATGCGAACCAACTTTCATTTTCCAGTGGAAGGAAATGGGGAGCCAACTGGAACCAGGAATCAGACTGCCACTCATTACGAACTCAGGCATGGAGACAACATATACCTGGCCACTGTTTTAGAGTTAGCACCCTTTGCTCATCTTAGCATATTTGTTTGTGCAATTGTGTTAATTTTCAGTGGGAGTGAAGAATAATAGGGGGGCATGTCCATGTTTTTGTCGTAACCATTATTTGCTGGTGGGACAATAAATCATCACATCTCTTCCCTTTTGGTAGGGCAGTTTGAGATAATGGAATCATAGGTCATGAGAGACAATGTGTTACTAAGGATTCACAATTATTGTGGTGGTTCTTAACTGTTTCTGAATGTTCTAAATTTCAGGAAGTAAATGATTCGTTCTTTTGATTTTTCACACTGTTGATCCAACATTTTTCACCTACTAAAGTAGGCATAATGCTGTTTAAAAAGAAAAACTAACAATCCAACATAGGCATAGACTAATCCTTCGCTTAACATGCACGAAAAATGTATTAACAGGGAAATGTTAAGATAAAGCTACAGAAAAAAGAAAGTTAATCCTGATTTAATTAACAAAAAAAAAAGTAAAGAAGAACAGGTTTATGAAATTTATCGGCAACCAAATTGTCTGAGATTGATAAGGAGGCACATTCCAAAAGGCGCGAGTGCAAATAATAAACATGCCCCTAGGTGCTTATTTAAATTTCATTTTCATTGTTATGTGAAATTTATACAAATAAACGAATCATAATAATTCTCCAAATCACCACACCTCTAGTGTCAAATTATACTTGTGTTTCTGTTTTAACTTTTTTTTTCCAAAAAATTATTTTCTTGTATCATAAATACATTCTTCAACACACATTTTTATTTTCTTAATCTTTTTTTATCTCATATACATTACATCACATTACAAAAAAGTGCTACAGCAATTATTCCAACTAATATTTCAAATAATCTCTTGTCCGAACAACAAATGCAAACAATGATAGTATAAGAAGGTTAACTTATATACCCAAATTATAATTTGTCGTTCACTAACCAAAAAACAATTAGAACCAAATTATAACACTGCTTAACAATTTTTTTTCTTGCTGGTTCGCATTTAAATTTTCCTACTGCTTTGTTTGGATATCAAATTTTTTCAAATAATAATTCGCTTACATCATAAACACATTTTTTAACCCCACCTTTTTATATTTCCAATCACCTTTTTATCTCGCATACATCACATCACATCACAAAAAGTGTTACAGCAAATAATACTTTCTATCCAAACAAAACTGCCTACAATAACAAATTGTTAATCATGTATAGATGCCACCATACTCATATCTACATTATCTGTCCTTTTTTTTTCCCAGAATCCAGCCAACGAAAAAAAATAAAAATGGTGGTGGTCCAATAGCAACATTTCTGATCACTAGTCTGAATCAGTTAGCATAACTGGCAACTAAAATAAACGGTGCATATCTTGTTCAGCTCCACCTCCAGCTAACCTGCTCCTGAATGAGCTTGCCAAACTAGTGAACAATCAATCACCTAACCTTGGCCCAGGTACCATTTCTATTTTCTACACTAGGCCGGTGGTTTCTTAGAAGACACCATAAATTTCTTTTTTTTCTACTAAAAAAATTTTGGAAGACAATAATATTCCAATCAAATGGTATCACTTACTCCATCAAAACATCATTAGGTATCAATACAACAATCTTCAATTACTTTTTTTCTTAATAATTGCTTCAAGATGAAAGCGTTACCACGTCTGTTTAAAAATCTATGGGAGAATGGAGTTGTAAATCATCAGAAAGATGCTCAACAACATTTTTACGTCAAATTAACTGCATGAATTTCACTCTTAATTTCTTGCCTTAGAAGGTAAAGAAAATAGAGAGAAGACAAAAAGTGTCAAACATGGACATGCAAATAAATGATCAGTACCAGTCCTAGAGCACACAGAGATAAAAGTTAATAAAGTTCTTGGCAGTTTCTTGGATGATCGAATGGTAATTGTCTCTTAATCCCTGAACAAGGAGGAAACGACAATGTTTTGTACGGCTTTTATTCCCTAAACCAAAGGAAAAACGTACAATATGATAGGACAAACCGAAATATGACTTTCATGGGTGTAAGTTTACACAAAGGATGTACCTGAAATTTCTATATAGGTACTTCGCAAATGAAAAAAAAAAAAAAAAAAAAGAAAAGAATTTTTTTTGTAGAAAAAAAAAAGAAACAGTATATTATTCTTAATATTTTGTCATGGGATGTACTGCTAGAATGAAAACCAGTGTGCTGACAGATTGGCAAAATTGGGTGCTCAACAAGACGTGAATTTTGTATGCTATGAAAGTATTCCTTATGCTTTGAGAAGTCTAGTAGACGCAGATCTTAAGGGAATTTGTTTCCCTCATTTTATACCTATAACTTAAGTTTGTTTTAATATATAGTCCCTTTTATTACCAAAAAAAAAAAAAAGAATGAAATTTCACTTATTACCAACTCAATCTCTAGGATGATGTCCAATCAGAGTCAGCTTCCATTCCAGAGGCCAAAAAGCCTGGTCTGCAAGAAAATCGTTTTAGACATAAGCCCAAAAGAGAACGTCAGCAACAGTTTATTTATGCATAAGAATTACTCTTTCAACTTTGAAATGCATTATATTATGTTCAGAAAAAAAAAAACCAATTGGTTAAACGAAAGGTTTTTAACGAAGAACAAGCAAAACTGGATCATACTACGAATTGCCCTTTACATATTTTTTGGGGTTTCTTTTGCTAAAACCCCAAAAAAAGCTATAAGGTATGCTTGTGGGGGAATATATTAGTTAAATTTGTTGCAACCATTTCTCAACTTTCTGACTTGGCTAAATATAGAACTGCCACCTGCCTCGTTTTTTATTTTCTTCCATAATGCTTTTTATATACGAACAGTTTCAACCAATACTCTACGTCTCTACACCTCATTTGCTGCTAAAAAGAAAAAGCTTTTAATATATCCAGTTGAATTAATTAAAAAAAACTGCAAAGTATAACAATATCAATCAATTTTCTGCTTCCGAATGAAAGAATAAAGAGATCTCTAGGAACACGTATGCTTCTAGATGTGACAATGAGCTATTCTTTTTTTTTTTTTAATAGGGCCAGAAAACACCGATTTAAATGAGTACTCAGATGCTATTTAATTTTATTTTTACTGACTACAATATTTCTATTGCTTTGAGAGCATAAGCAATAATATTTTCTCTCACTATATACTAATTCGTGTCTGTGTCTTCGACTGACCAAATATATATATAGATATATTTTTTGGTAGTGATTCCTGAGAAGCCTATCAATTTTAAGTTTCAATAATATGGGGTCAAATGGTCCTACAATTACACTTTAAAAAATACCTTATCCATTGATGTAACTTACAAGTTTTCTCGATCCATCCTTAGGTTTGTTATCTTTTTGCAAGTAAAAAATGATTCAATCTTTTTCAGTTTTGGTTGATCCGAATTTAAAATAGTGGACATATAAATTGCGTCACCATCAAAATACGACATACGACCATAGGCAATGTATAGTTCCCACCAATCAAACTATGCTGCTCCAACAGAATCTCAAGTCTAAGGAAAAGATTAATGATTGCTTTTTCCAACTTTTTTTTTTTTTTTTTAAAGCTGCTTATTCCAACTTGGCTTGTACTAGACCATCAAACACTAGGTTGAGGTAGTATGCAGTTTTCCTCTTATGCTCAAGTAAATCAAGAGCCAATCTAAGTCTTTTTTTTGTTTTAACCCTTCCCTCCCTGCACCTTTCCCACCTCCAACTGTCAGGATCAAGATTCAAACCTGATGACAGAGAGAACAACTGTCAGGATCAAGATTCAAACCTGATGACAGAGAGAACATTAAGAGCTCTTCCCTAATTACTAAACTAACTTTTTTTTTACTCCCATCCCCTCTTGCAACTTTCTCACCCCTAATTATTAAACTAACATTTTTTTTTCTTCCATCCCCTCCTGCACCTTTCTCACTCCCAATTGTCAGGATCAAAATTCGAACTTGATGGCAGAGAGAATTTTAAGAGCTCTTCCCCAATCACTAGGCTAATCTAGTAGTTGCCAATCTAAGATAAATATAGGGGGTTTAGGGAGAGAGGGCTTGATACAAAACCGCGAGGTTTTAGAAGGTTTGCACTGCATTTTCCAAGTGATGGGCCTTTAGCCCTTATATTTGAAGCCTGCTACTTGAAAGTCTTGAATAAATTAAAAAGGTCCAATTTTTTGTTTTATATTCCAGAATTAAAGTGACTCTGGATCGGGCCTCTTTGTGGGTTTTAAATTAACTTTTCAGCTGGTCTATTTAACGGGCTCACTTTTTGGTGACCAAAATTGGTTCTTAATCTTCTTGTTGATGATCTTTCCTCATCACAACTCTAAAAGTTTTATTCATTTCAATTGCGGTTTGATTACACTTAATTCCTTATCTTGTAAGACTGATTATAAAATGAAATGACAACAAATTTAGAACAACAAGAAACTGAAGATAAGAATATTAAATTAAAATAAGAATTCATTTTATCAAAATTTAGCATGGAAAGAAAAGATGATATAAATGCAATCAAAATAATGTAAATTTAAGCGCGAATGTTGCTAAATGGTTTAAATAAAAGATTGATATTGAAATGGAAATTGGAAAAACATCTCAACTCGTCAATCATCTTCTTGGCCACCCCCAGACACACGACTGTCTTTTGATGTTCCTATTTGATTTTCCTTGAGAAATTTAAGCATCTGATATTTCTATTTATACAAGGCAACTTTCTGATCACATGGTGAAAAAAATACTCGAAAAGATGAACAAGTTTAATAAGGTAACATTATAATTTTTGCACAAAATGCATCGTATGATTGACAACAATTGCAACTTTCTACTAGAGAATGCACATACTATGTTGGAATTAGTTAATTATCAATGAGATACTCAAAAAGCAATAAATGGATTTTTAACTTAATGATCGTTGTGTTCCTTTGTAATTGACAGTGGATTTTTAAAGGCCTCCTCTCTGACATTTTCCTAAAGAAAAAAGGGGAAGACTTTGAGATCTTTCTGTTGCAAAAAAACTGCCTAAGATACCGAAGTTGAGAATTCAAACCAGAAACGCAAAAAAGAAAGAAAGCATGACAAGTTTAAAACTTGAGGTCCGCCACTCTAGTACTTTGCCCTATCTACCCAGTTTTGAGTTCCAAAAGTTAGTGAATAAAGTTGAACTTGCCACGGGCAGTTGTCAGATCAGAAAACCCGTTTCGAGAAAATTGCTATAAATTGGGGTGTTAAGAAGCATAAAAGATCATTAATTTATAATGTGCTGGCTGAGTCGTGAACATGCAAGAGCCAGCCCAACAGAGTAACGTAAAAGGTATTACCATTTCCTTGCACAATTACAGGAAAAAAAGAAGTGTGGATAAAGGCTACATATAAATCACGACAGCATTCCTTTTAACTAAAGAAGGCTTTCAAGTTGGAAGCAAGCAACAAAATCCTCAACCGTACCCGACGCACTTTCTAAACGTTGCTTCTTGTGCAAATAAGAGAAAGTCTAGCATGCCTGATACAATTTATAGAGAGAGAAAGAGAGAGAGGGGGGGGGGGGAGGGCGAAGAAGCTTGCTATTTGTCATATGAATACAGGAACAAAACTTTTACATCACATTCGGACTAATTTCTGAAGACCAGACCAAAATTCTAAAATATCAATTCCTTGGCCGCTATGGAAGCTTATGCTTGTAACTGAAGCCACTTTTATATACCGTATATTCGTTACTCTAATTCCAAACTTGAAAGCAGAACTCTAATTCCAGAATTTTGGTGAAGCTGTTAATGTTACTTGTTCTTGCAAGGCATCTTTCGCTACATTTACTCCCTTTTCTTCCACTCAATTGCATCTTTCTATCACTTATAAATGCATCAACCTAAACCAAAACCTGCTGTGGATGCCAGACTAGCATCAACGGAGGAGTAAGTAAAGATTCTAAATAATGGTTGAGATTAAGGTGGAAAATGAGTCATCTAGGGATCTCGCTGAAGAAAGGGCTCCCCTCCTGGTTCCAGAAGTAGAAAAGACCCTTGTACAGAAAGCTATAAGTCAAACATTTCAAAGTACAGCCCATCTGGCAAATCTTTTACCAACTGGATCCGTTCTTGCTTTTCAGCTCCTATCACCCATCTTCACAAACCAAGGAGAATGTGATGCAGTGAGCCGATCCTTGACTGCTGTCCTCATAGCTCTCTGTGGGCTGTCATGTTTTCTTTTCAGCTTTACAGATAGCTTCAAGGACCAAAAGGGAAACTTATGCTACGGGTTTGCCACGCTTCACAGCTTGTGGGTTATTGATGGTTCAGCAACTATACCACCAGAACTTGCAGCTACCTACAGGCTCAAATTCATAGATTTCATGCATGCCTTTATGTCGATATTGGTTTTTGCAGCTGTTGCATTATTTAATCAAAATGTTGTCAACTGCTTCTATCCAATGCCATCAGATGAAGCCAAAGAACTCCTCACAGCCATGCCAGTTGGAATTGGAGTTATTTGCAGTATGTTATTTGTTGCATTTCCCACCAAGCGCCATGGAATTGGCTTCCCCCTCACTGCAAATTAATAGATAGTTTGTTTCGAGTGGTGGAAATATAAATTATTTGTGTTGAAGGTCTAGAAGTTTGCTTTCTTAATGTATATGTTTCTTCCTTCTGTTTCCCATCGTAAAGCAGAGCAATCCACTTCAAAGATCATCCAAATAGCAAGAAGATGTTAGCTGTACATATCCCTGAAGACTAGATGTGCAAACACAATCTTGTGATTACACTAAAAGAAGCTCGATGTAAATAAAAACGCAATATAGAAGTAACTCAACACCACAGAAGACACAATGCTAAGAAAGAGAAACCAACTCAACTGCTAGGAAGACCATCATTTATTTATTAGACATATACGCCAGGATTACTTATTCCATTCTTTTAACAGTTTTTGAGCCTACAGCAGACAGTATTCCTAGCTGGTGTCCTAAGCATCAATCTTAATTCCATTTTGTCCCGTCATAATAACTAAATTAGTCACAAGAAACTCAGGACTGCTGCAACATATAGACATCTGTAATTCAAATTATAAATTTCCTACGCCCAAGTAAATGTTCATTAAGTAGCTACAATACATGTTTCACTTCTGATACAACTATTATGCAAAAACTTGCTTAACAAAAAGAACACCTTTCTTCCTTAATTATTATACAAAGGGTGCCATGGTTACTTGATCATGATTAAGCATGACCAAAGAAACAGGGCATCTGCCTTGTAGTTAACTTGTAATCAACTGTAGAAAACTAATATTTGCACCTAGCAATATTACCTTGTCTCCCTGAGTAATGCCAGTAAAAAGATGAAGCACATTTGATAATGGGAATGCTATGTCATGGCATTGCAGGGAACCACTCATAGCCCAGTTCGAAGGATGTAGCTTTCTCAAATTCCAAAGTATCAAATTCCAAGCATGCACATTTTCTTCTTCTCACTAATAACAAATGCAAATGAAAAACGTGAGCACATAAAACAGGGAAAGCCACTAAAATGAAGGCGACTTACAACCCAGGGATGCATTCTCTTTTTCTTTCTTCCCCATTTTGCTTGTTATTCTGAGCACCAGAGTCAACTTACAAATGTAAAAGTTTTTGCCAATTGAAAGTCTGTCCTCTTTAAGTTTCACCCAGTTTCATTCATATCCTCAACTCAGCAGATAAGACACATGATTTGTGGTTCAGAATTCCATATTCAAGTTTAATAATGGACACTAGAAGAACAAAAGGAGGAAAAGGCAAATCAATGAGATATTCAGGGCTACCAAGTATGAGTTCAACCATGTTCTACAAGCCTATGAAGCATGGAGGGTTAAGATATAACTGATGTGTGCAATTTCACCAAATATTTGCTTTCAGAGGTAGTGTAGTGCCAAGAACATCATTCCTTTATTTTGAAGCAGATTTAAATGTTGGAAGAAGGACATATATAGTCATTACCTGGCATGAAAAGAACTAGATATCACATGCCTGCCGCTATAAGTTTCCCAGTATCTGTGTCTGTACCAACTTAGCAGCTTCATGAACCTTTTTTTTGTCCCAAAACCCAGTTAATATAGCACTCCAAGTTGCTTCCTCAGGTATGCATCCATCAACCACCATCTCATCAAGAACTCGAGAAGCTTTCTTTAGGTCCTTTTTCGTGCAAAAAGAATCAACAAGAGACCCAAAGGTTTTTGCCTCAACCGAAATTCCTCTAGAGCGCATGCTTAGATACATGTGAAAAGCTCGATTTAAATCAATCTTGCAAAGGCCCAGGACAACTGTGTTATGAATTTTGGTATGAAGGCTCCAAGTTACTCTATTAGGAGAGATTCCACCAAGAACCATTTCATCAAGAAAGTTTGCTGCGTCCAGGAACTTGCTGATATCACAAAAACCATTAATAATTTTCCAATACAAACCCGCATCAGGTTTCAACCCCTGAAGTTTCATCCGATCAAAAATCTCCAAAGCTTCACCAAGTTTACCTTCCTTACAGAGACCATGTATTAAGGTACTGTAAATTACCATGTTAGGTGCCTGGCGTTTGCTAATCATCATCTCAAGGAGCTTCATGGCATCTGAAGACTGTCCAGATTTACAATGACCATCCATGAGAGCACCGTAAGTGAACAAATTAGGCTCAATTCCTTTACTCTTCATCTCCACAAGCAATGACATGGCTTCATCCATCTTCTTTGACTGGCATAGGCCTCGAATTAAACAACTATAAGTGACAACATTCGGTGAACAGCCACTTGCATTCATCTCATCAAAAAGTTCTTTTGCTTCACTGATCTTCCCCAGCTGACAAAACCCATTGATCAGAGTACCATATGTGTATGAATCTGGAGTGAATCCACGCTTGGGCATCTCAAGGAAAATGTTAAGTGCAGAGTCAATTGTTCCAATGTTCTTGCAAAGGGCTTTAATCAGGATATTTAGTGAAGCAACAGTAGGAGGAATACTCATTTTCCTCATATACTTATAAAATCTTAAAGCTGTCTTTAACTGGTTCTCATCAACAAGAATGGAGAACACTGTAAAATAAGAATTTTCAGTTGGCTCACAATCATACTCCTTCATCGTTTCAAAAACCCTGATGACCTCAAGAGGCTTGTGCACCCGACCATAAGCTCGAAATAGGCTGAGGAAGAGATCTTCACTAATCTTGCACTTTTCATTCTTCATTCTACCAAGCATTTCTTCTGCTGACTTGAAGTGGTTAGCAGAGAGTAATCTAGAAATCATGATGCCAAAAGTACTATTGTCATGCTTAAATCCATGACTGTACTCAGCTGTTGCTGCATCAAATATCATTATTGCTTTCTGTAAATCCTTTTCTGCTCGAATCAGCTGCTCAACAAAGGATGCTGTTATTTGCTTCGGCCATTTCATCATTAACTTGGTACCCATAACTGCAATCTATACTTTTGGACACTTGCCTTATTTCTCTAACATATCTCTTTTCTGATAAGCCTGATGTCCGCCATTTTGGCAGAGACTGCCTTGCAATAAGATGATTTTGTCAATAGAAAGAAAATTACGCTCATTCATGACTCAACACCTGATGGTCCTAACAAAAAAATATTATTTGTTAACCAATGTAGTCAATGGACTTGACTAAAGAGCTTCCTATTTCAAATTGACATCATCACCAATGATTCTGTATGAGCTGAATATAATTAAGTTATCGAATTATTTATGTAATGAATGGAATAAATAAAAGGGCTTCTTTAACAATTCCATAAAACGAATACTAACTCAAATATCTTAAACCAGCTCACTCAAAATCTGTACAGCACTTCTCTAATTCCAATTCACTTTCATCGACTTGAAAATTTTATATTCACTTTCATCTAATCACAAGTAATTCGAACATATACTTACTACCGTATTTTTCAAAGGGAAAAGAAGAAGGTGCATCTTTTAGATTTCATCAAGAGAAAGACAAATACTATAAGTTTTTTAGCCTGTATATTCTTCTCCTCAGGTGCATTACTTTATCAGCAATAACTTAGTCACTTACAATCCAATTTTTTAAAAGCCCACATGGAAATTCACCCGTATACAAAACTTGAAAATCCATAGAAGAAGCCATTTGAAAGATACTAGAGGAGATCAAAAGTTAATTGTAGAAATACTACCACTAGTTATAGATTTTCTACGGACAGCTATCTCGGGCATTTTGTCGAACAAATGGAAGGCAGATCATTGTTGTGTAACGCGCGCACAATTATTCCATTGTCAGCTATGTTTATAAAAAAAAAAAAAAAAAAAAAATTGAAAGTTGGAAGCAGACCTGCTTTTAAACGAACGGCTGGCGGTAACGGATTCTTTAGGGGGTAGAAAGCCGACGGTTTTACTATTTCAGAAGAATGTTGGATTTACTATTCAGAGAACAGGGCAAAGGTTGAGGACGGCGTCGTCGAGCCTGTGAACTGAATTTATTTAACCAGGACTTACGGGACTTCGAATGCTGCACGACGGCGTTTCGTCACATCTCTATTTTTTAAAAAAAAAAAACTCAATTTTACCTTAATTATTACAAAAGTTTCTAGTTTTTTTTTTTTATTGTCAAGCGTTTTGGGCTCGACCCTTTTTAAAATTTTTGTAACATTTGAATCCCCAACCTACAATTCAAGAGGTATTTTAAGTCCTTTTTGGTGGTTGATTTGCTTAAGACAAGTTGATTAAGCATTTTTTGCGCTTAATGCCTAAGATATTTTTTAATCCGGGCAATTTTGATGACAATGTTGAATGTTGGGCAATTCTTGGGGCATTTCATTTTCGCTGTTGCACGTAGCAAGAGAATTTTTGTTATGGATCGCGATCCGCCCCCACTAGATCGTCTCTTGCAACAAAAAAAAAAATCGTGGGAGGTTTTCATTTTCGCCCAAAACCTTTCTGTGTATGCTAATTAATGTTTAGTTACACTACTATTTTAACTTTAAAATGGTAATCCTTTTCATATAGTTGCATCCTAATATGAGGCCTTGTTTGGATTGCTGGTTTCCGTCGAAAAATTACGTCGTTTTTCGTGATCACATTTTCCTATTACCTTTTTCCTTCACCTACATCAAATCGCTACAGTAATTTTTTCATGAAAAATCACAGAAAATGCAATCCAAACATAATTCTTCAATTTTTATCTTTTTGGTTTTTTGAAGTAATTTACATGTGAACTCAAAATTTCTGAACAAAGTACTCAGAATTAGACAAGAGGAACAGTAAAATCAATTTGATTTTGCAAATTTTTGGTCAATTCCATAATTTTCTCAAACATCGTTGAAAACAAGAAAAAGTTCATGTGGAAAAGCTATAGGTTTTCTGTTACATTTAAATACAGATATGCATCATTAAACTATAACACTTTTAATTAAGTTTCGACGATTAGTAACCCAAACAACAAAAGCTGAATCTTCTCCAGATTCAATCACTCCAATGGGGAACTTAATAGTCAATTAGCCAAAAATAAGAACAAGCGAGGGTTCTTCTCCTTTCTCTTTCATGCCCTCTCCTTCTTTTTCTCCCGAATTGGCTAATCTTTCTTAAGTTTCTTATTTTGTTCCTCTTCTAAAATACTTTCAGTTAATTTAAATCACTTTTACTCGTAGCCATATGGAAAGATGCGTCTCGCAAATTTTCATGGCTGAACAGGGGCTTGAAATTTTTTTATGACATTGCTTCTGCAGGGGTGCACCATGGGAGAAGGTTCTAAGGTCGTTAGATTCAGTAGCTCCATCCATCATCCAATGGCTGAAGACTCTCCCCTTTTTCCAGCTTAATTGTAATTTATCAATTAACTTTTCCCCATATTTTCAATTTGTATTTACCTTGCGACTAGCCTGAGGAAACAAAAGTTGGCTCGAATACACATATACACACATATATATATATATATGTATATATATATATATACATACATACACACACATATATCTTTGCTGCAGTATGGGAGCATGCTCTTATCTGCAATATTAGCAGATAATAATATGTTACTCTCCCCAGGATGCACTTTATGTGATAACAATTATTAAAACCTTAGTCCACCTCAAAAAAAAAAGAAAAGAAAAGTAAAATGTTTCAGATGCATATGTACTTCATCCTATCTTTATACAGTTCTCTACTTCAACTATAGCTCGATCAGAATATTGACAGGTTAAGACAATAAGCATGTGGTCTATAATATAGGAAATCACGTCAAGAAAAATCTAAGAGAGACTCAGAAAGTCTTATCCAGTAAATGCTGAACGAGAGAAATCTGACAAGATACCAAATTCATGGACCAGATCAATGTAGATGCAAGCCTGTATTCGGAGGAAATACATGACATAAAAAAAAGAAAAGGACTTTTTCCTAACCATTTAGGTCTAAACAAGAAAATAGATATAGTTCTTTGCGCTAAAAAAAAACAGAGACTCTTGTAAAATCAGTCTTGTTGTCCTCACGTATCAAACTCTTGTGAAATAAGTATTTCAAATTTATAATCACTGGAGTTGGACCAACGATCAAATGGGATTTTTAGAGTCCTTCTCACTGTCAGCTTCACATTTCGAATATGTGTCTAACAATTAGATTGAGAATGGCGTGCAGAAATTTTTTTTAAAAAAAAATCAGGTCTGTAGTCCGAATAGTGAATTTTCATGAGCTAGTTCGTGAAGTAGCCATTTCCTTTTGTTAACAAAGTCTAGTCTGAACAATTTCATCATCCCAGCTAATGGTGACTGGTGAGCGTTGTGGGGCATCACAATTCCAATTCCAAGGGGAAAATTTGAGGAGGTGTTGATAAGGGTGCTGAAAATGGGAGCTAAAAAAGGATTGGACAGGACGAGGCCTTCCATACAAACCTCTCGCTCTTGGTTGAGGATAAGATAAGGTCCCTCCACAATCCAAAACCAGCTCCTCAACCCAATCTCCGACTCTTTTTTTTTTTTCGAACATGGTTGAATTTATTTTAGACCCACTCCTACTCTATACTAGGGGAGGAGGAACCTGAAAAAGTTCAAGAAAAATTTAGAAAAAATTAAACCACCACTGATCCAAACAGATGCATCCGAAAAGAACTTGGGAGGGGACTAGACCTGTCAATCAGCCCATATGAGTCGGGCTTTCGTAAGTTCATACTTAACTTATTTAATTTATAACACTTTCGGATTTCAAGCCGTGAGGTTCGGGTTAATAAATGTAATAATTATACTCAACACACAAAATATTCGGATTTTAAACCTTATTCGGGTTTTGCCCAAATTCACTTCTTGCTCCTCAATTTTCTTAATGTAATTACTATAACTATTGAGTTGTAAGACTAATTTAACATTCACAAGACTACAAAACAAAACTAAACATGAACAAGTAATAGATTTTAAAAAGTACGTAAATCAAGTATTTTTCAATAATATTTATATCTAATTCTTTTAAAATACATGAAAAACAGTAATAAAACATGCAATCATAAGTCAATAAATCTTCAAATATTAGAAGTTCTTCGTAACTTTATGACTTGAATCCAAATATGTTTGATAATTTATATTTCTAGACAAAAAAAAAATCAACCAATATTATACCAATACAAAAATTTACTTAACCAATAAAAAAAGTTAAAGTTTTAGTTATGCATTACCAGTATTGACTATTAAGAAAGCTAGTAGAAGAGTTTTCAGATGTATTTGTATTTTATAATTTGTATATATTTAGTATTTAGTAATAATATATTTGGATATATAATTATATATAATATCAAAATATAAACATTATATATATCGTTATATATATAGGTAATTTAAATGTCGAACCTATATCGGGTTTGAACCTAATGCGGTTCAAGTTCGACTCATATTTAATTCAGACCTATTTTTTAGATTCACACTCAAACTAACTCACTAAAAGGTCGAGTTCATCAAGCTTTTTCTCGAGCCGAATTCAGGCTGATTTGACCTTATTAACAATCCTAAAGGGGATTGAACTATCATCGACCCAAATGAGTGCCTATGCACACGCTGACCAAATCTCCAAAAAAATTCAGGTCAAGAGATCAGCCAAGAGATTTGATTATTTGATCTATACTCAAACTCAAGTAGAGTTTTAAAACATTTTCGATGGCCACCAGAGCAGTTGGTTCTTAACCCAATCTCCTACTCGTACATTTCAATTTGCAAATTCTTGAAATGAAAGTCCAAGCTTTTACTCTTCCTATTTCGTCATTTTCTCGTATAAACCAATCATGCACACTTTAGGCCATGCCTTCAATTATTCGTCTGTCTTGTGGACGGCCATTTGATACCCTCGATCTCTTACAGATGGGATAATTTCACAAACCTCCCCTATGGTTTATAATGATTACAGAGAGTACCCTCTAGATATAAAATATTAAATAAACCTCCCTTAAAAAATAGGTTGGGTTAACTTTGCCGATGTAAGCAAAATATCCTCATTGATAATCCTATACAGGCCTTAGGCAATTTTTCCCCTTAGAAATAAAATTCCTGTGTAATTTTGAACTTGATATATTGCTACATACTTTAAGAAAATTATCTATGAAATTCATATCTCTTCCTTTAGATGAAAAAGCATTCACATGGTTGAATCAAAAAATATATTGTGTACCAATTGAGTATGTAACCCCAATTTTGTAGGAATTTACAATTCTTTTCCAATTTAATGCAACATTATGTAATATTGGATTTAGATGATTTGAGTGGTAAGAACAAGAAAGGATCTATTACTCTTGCTTTCCTTTATTTCTCTCTCTCTCTCTCTCTTAATGATTTGTTAACTTTAATTTTAAAATTGCATCACTTCATTTGAGTAATTTGAGTAAGCAATTAAGTTACTTTTGTCATTTTACATCATGAAGGGAGGTAGGTGTAATTTTTTAAATGTGGAGGTACTATCCGCAATTGTCATATATCTCAAGGGAGATTTGTGAAATTATCCCTTTACAGATTTATCGCTCGGTATCTTTTAATTATTTTTTATTTTTAACTTTGTATGAAAGATATATTCCTAAATCATCGACCAAGCCACTTGCATTATGACTAAATTTAGAAAGCTAAATCACCAAATATGTTTCTTGAGTTTTAAGTGGGATTGTTTGAAAAATACAATGATTGTTACCAAATTCTGCATATTTTTTATTGTAACAGGCTCCTTGTTATGGGATTTCATTAATCTTGTATAAGAAAGATACTCAAGGAGCTCTAAGCTACACAAGAGATTGCATAATTATGACAATAAAATCGGTCTAGTTTGAATTGCTATTTTTTGAAAATTTTATAGAAAAATGTACTGTAACAATTTAATACATGTGAGATAAAAAAATAATTGAAAAATGTGATCATAAAAAATAGAACATGTATAAGACAAAGTGTATTTATTTAGCTTGCTAAAGCATCATCAGACTATAATGACATTCACTTTTCACAATCATCTCCTAAATTTGTAGTCTAAAATTGTCCTTCCAATAATTCGTTAAACCAAATACATTTGTCTCTGGAATAGATGGTAATGTGGGAGAAAATAACAACTTTATTTTCAGGTAAAAAAATCAAAATCTTGAAGTAAAGAGTAATAAAAGAAGGGTTTAACTTGTCACTTGTACCAAATAGCTACTCATTTAGAGAAGTCTCAAGCTTTTAGTCTTATGAAATTTTTTTGAATAAATAGGGAAAGTGCTTAAATACTAATCTAGACTAGGGGTGTTTCACGAATCGAGCCGTTCGCGATAGAATCGCGAGTGGCTCGAATACGAGCTCGACTCGAACTCGTCAATATCGAGCTCGAGCTAATTAAGTCGATCTCGAGGTCGAGCTCAAAAACATTAAACTCGTTGGCTCGCGAGCTCAATTATACATATATATATTTTTTATTTTAATAGTAAAATTACATATATATCCATAATATTTTATTATTTGTTAAAAAATTATTATTTTATTCATTTTTAAAAATAAATATTTATTTTTTATTTTTTAAAAATAAAATAATAATAATTATTTTTTTATTTTTTAAGCTCGAGCTCGAGTTTGATATTTTGAGCTCGTCGAGTTCGAGCTTCACAAAATTAACTCGAGCTCGGCTTGATTAGCCAAAAGTCGACTCGAGTTCGGCTCATTTGCACCCCTATTCTAGACAATGAATTTGAATCTATGCATTCATATAATAACTTTTACGCAAATTAAATACAATAACAAGTGTTCAATTGACAGTCATTGAAAAAACTCTAAAGGCATACAAATAGTACTAGTACAGCACAACTCTAAAAATTATAGGGTAATCCTTTAAATAAAGAAAAGTACTCGTCGTAAAGAATCAATTGATTTTAAAAAACAACTGCAGCTGGCTACTTTATTAATTTATAGAAAAAAAAAGTTCTTTAAACAGCAATAAAAATAAGACAGCTGTTATTTGTAGTAAAAAGGCAAATGGATATTCTATTTTAATTTTGAAGCCCAAGAGAAAATCCAAATTATGAGGACCGCTCATTCGTCACCTGACAGCAACCACTTAAATATCGCTCATCTTCCATCTTCTCCCCGCGCGAAATAACACCCCCTCGGCGCATGTTAGACCCCACCCCTCCTTACACACTTCAACTCACAAAAAACTCTCATTAATCATCTTCCATCACTCGACAACAAGGATACATTCTCTTTCTTTCTTTCTCACTGTAAACGTTATGGAGTCTCGCGTACTCTCCGGCTCCACCACAATTCACGGCCTTCCACGGCTGCGGAGGCTCACCACCACCACTACCTCCCCCGTCGCCGCCTGCTTCCCCACTACTCGACCCACCACCGGAGCCGTTGCAGATGGCGGGAACTTAGTTTGGGGAAGACAACTCCGCCCAGGTATTCTGTTCGAAGCTTCGCCGGCGACGGCACTATCTCCGGTGACAAAACGGGAGACTCTCCTCCGTCCTTGTCGCACTGCTGCTTCTTCTCCGGCCGAGGGCAGCGATTCCGGCGGGTGAGGTCCGTTTTCCTAATAATATTTCCCCAAACCCGTTAACCCGACCCGAATTGCATCCAGTTGCTTCTATTCTGACCCGATTTTACCGCCTGCAGGGAAGCTAAGGTGGGATTCTTGCAGAAATACCCGGCTCTTGTCACCGGTTTTTTCTTCTTCATGTGGTACGCTACTCTAACGTGCGCCGGGAGTGCCCGCGCATGTTTAACTAACTGCTCGTGATTTTTTTAACAGTCAACTGCTCCTGGTGAAATGGCTTAATTGTTCTCGACTTTTGTAGGTATCTCCTCAACGTGATATTCAATATTCTCAACAAGAAGATCTACAATTACTTCCCTTATCCTTAGTACGTAGTATTTTGTAGCTTGAATTATTTTAATCTCCATTCTTTAATTATTCTTGTACTTTGTTAGTCAATAGTTACTTTCTGCATAATTTAATTGATCTAGCAGTTCTTTATTTCTTTCTTTTCTTCTTCTTTTTTTAAAAAAAAAAAATTAATTTGGGCATTAACATTTTTTAATTAACCAGTTTCGTCTCGGTTATACATTTGTTTGTTGGGGTGGTGTACTGCTTGGTGAGCTGGGGCGTGGGACTTCCTAAGAGAGCTGTAAGTGATCCACCCGTTTAAAGTTTTTGATTTATGACCAGAAAAAAATTAATTGTTGCTAGTAACTTGATTTAATTTTTTTGATATTGTCGTACTATAAATGGCATTGAAAAATTTAGTCTATCATCTCTTTCTGTTAGTTACTCTTTTTTTTTTTTTAATTTAAATATCCGGGGTCGCTCACAAATTCATACTGGTCCTCATTTTCAAGAAAGTTCTCTCTTTTTTACTTACTTTATGTAAATATTCATAGAAAGAACGTAATATGGTTCGTAATTTTTGTGACAGTAGCAATAATATTTGTATATTTCATTGAATTTGTGATTATAACCTTAATTACTGTGATTTCTTGGTATTTCTAGTTGTTTTCGTATTTTTTTTATGGGAAACAAGTCCTCATTACCCATGTCTTTTGTTTTAAATTTTATCTTTGGGTTTACGTTGATAAGTGTAAACTAAAATAGAGTTTCGTTAATGTATCAAAATTTGTCCTTTAACCAATTAACTCTTATTGGCATAATTCGCTAGACTACGGATTGAATTGATATATTGGTGTCTCTAACTAGTAACTACTTGTTTAAGAACTATGCCACAGAAGATGCTATTTTCTCTTGATAGCCTATCAGGAACAAAAATAATTGAATGCATTCACAATTTGCATTCCATCTTGCACTGTTTGATCATATGTTCATTAATCTGCTTCCATCTTGCACTGTTTGATCATGTTTATGGATGGTTGTATTATCACAATCTGCATTCAAATTTTTTATTATGGAACACTTGCTGCCACTGATTGAAGATAAATTTAATGTAAATTTTGCTTCCAAATTTTCTCATAATTAAGTATTGCACTGTGCTTGCAGCCTATTGACTCGAACCTCCTGAAGCTCCTCATTCCTGTTGCTATTTGTCATGGAATAGGCCACATAATGAGCAATGTTTCATTTGCAGCAGTTGCTGTCTCCTTTACCCATACCATTAAAGGTGATATTTAATATTAAACACATATTATATTACATGGGATTTTCAGTTGTTTCTTGAATGAATTTCTTTGTTTTGATCTCTTTTTGTCGGTTTTGTTTTATTTTGTCTTAGCACTTGAGCCTTTCTTCAATGCTGCTGCTTCTCAGTTTGTACTTGGGCAACAGATACCCTTAACGCTGTGGCTGTCATTGGCTCCAGTTGTCCTTGGTAAGCTCTGCTCTTGACTTGAATGGTCATTCTGTGCTTTGGAAGCCAGATGTTTAGTGTGAGTTGTTCA
This sequence comes from Coffea eugenioides, assembly GCF_003713205.1. NCBI lineage: Eukaryota > Viridiplantae > Streptophyta > Magnoliopsida > Gentianales > Rubiaceae > Coffea > Coffea eugenioides. The sequence goes on along the minus strand of NC_040036.1, from coordinate 13,605,900 downwards.
GGTCATTGAACCTGTTTAATGGTCAACTATCACTTCTTTCCCAACCAAGTCAATGTTACAGATTACACTAAAGCATGTGGATTCAGTAGAGAGTACTAAAGTCTCTGAAATGGGTTAGGAATGGATCATATTGTCCTTAGAATTTTTCATTTGTTCCGTCTCTTGACTTGGAATATTCAAAGATATGAGGTTAGAGCTATGCAACTTTTTCTTATCACTTGAAATCTAAGTTATGGTTTGGCGCAGGTGTGTCAATGGCATCACTGACTGAGCTGTCTTTCAACTGGACTGGGTTCATCAGTGCTATGATTTCTAACATTTCCTTCACCTACAGGAGCATATATTCGAAGAAAGCTATGGTTGTGTTTCTTGATATGCCTCTAATTTAGACGGCAACTTGCTCGTAAAGCAGGAAGCCAATTAGTGTTCTTATCTTGGGGTTGTTTGATAAGAACTGCTTCATTTTTTGCAGACTGATATGGACAGTACTAATTTGTATGCCTACATTTCCATCATTGCGCTTATTTTCTGCATACCACCAGCCATAATCGTGAGTTCATCTATAACTAGAGAACAATGGAAGCATTTGTTTCATCATATATACCCCTTTTCTTGCTCCCTTTAACCCTGTTATATTGTTAACAGCTTGAGGGGCCTACGCTGGTTAAGACTGGGTTTAGTGATGCAATTGCCAAAGTGGGACTGACAAAGTTCATCTCAGATCTCTTTTGGGTGGGAATGTTTTACCACCTATACAATCAGGTATAAATTTTGATTTTGGGCTGTCCAAGCTAGCAAGTAGCAAACCATTGATTTTCTGCTTTGTATTACGATTATCCTTTCTCTGATGAGGAATAACTGTTTGGTTTTCTTTTTCACTTCCAGATAGCAACAAACACCCTTGAGAGAGTGGCACCGCTCACTCATGCAGTTGGAAATGTGTTGAAACGTGTCTTTGTGATTGGTTTCACAATCTTGGTCTTTGGTAATTTATAAGCACAAACTTGGCCTTACTTGATCCTCTTAAGTAAATGTCATGGCCAAAACTTAACTTTGATGGGTAAATGCAGGTAACAAGATTTCCACACAAACTGGTATTGGAACTGTAATTGCAATTGCTGGAGTTGCGATTTACTCCTACATTAAGGCCCAGATGGAAGAAGAGAAACGAGTGAGTCCAACAGTACCATTCAAACATAGGCATCAGTAGGATGAACATACGTGCATACATGCTAGAAAGTGCGGATTGATTTCCTACTGGCACAACTTTTGATATATCTTTTAGTTTCACAACTTTGGTCGTTCATGATTCTAAGGTTAATACGAGAGACAATGATTGAGTCAGAAAATAAATTTTTTTTTGTTGTTACAGAATATGAACAAAATAAGGTTACTGGAAGCACATAATTGTTTATCTATGCTTATTCGTTGTTTTCAATGTTCAGAAAGGAAAAGCAGCTTGAGGGCAGCGGGCATAAAGGGAGTGGCGGAGCAAAGAATGTGGAGATGGGAGAAAAGATGGTGTAGAATAATTTTCTTTCACCTAAACTGCTAAAATTGAAATCATCAATCGTTCGTAGTTAGTTTTCCAATGAATTATCTTTTATCTAGAGTTCAGACAATTGCTGATTTGATATCACCTGGGAATAATGTGTTTTGTCTCTTGTTACCAACTCTATGATGACAAGCTCGGAAAGGAAGCCAGAATTTGTATGTTAATAGAGTTCTATTTTGTACAAGGCCTTCTTTTCTACGAAAGAACTTTGGGCATTTGAAGAGTATTCCTTTCATGCGTATTGTTTTAACTCATAGACTTTGCATCCTAAAAAAAAGTGTTATATTATGTTTTTTCACAAAAATTCCCAGAAAAATGTACGAGCTTTTAATTTGCTCTATGGCGATTGTTTCTATGGACTCAATTGGATGCTTCCGTGAATATGAATCAGAGTACCCATGAGTTCGGACTTAATTGGCCATGTAATTACTACTTACCATTATATAGATATGAATTTGGAAATTGAAATGGGTGGGCCATGATTTTTTGTTAATGGCATTCCATTTTTATTTGTAATAATTCTAACAAATGAATATGAAGCATACCCTAATCATGCAGTACATGAAGAAATAACACATGATACAGTACATGTTCTGGTAAAATGTTTTAGAGAATTGCATAAATTATTTGCTTGAGTAAATTATTATTATAGTTCTTTTCTGCCTCTGAATGAGTGTTGGTCCTAAATCCTAATTGCTTTATTAATAATCTTCCACATCTTCATCCTTCGACTGCCCGTAGAAAAAGGAACTCACCAGGAAATTCAGTATTGAATTTGTTGATGAAAAAGTCACATTGACGTCGATTGACATTTGTTATGCCTATAAAAATAACCTCAATGGTCCCAAAAGTTTATGAATATCACCTCAAATTACTTTTGTATAGACATCTTCTAAAGGTCAGACTCCTCGTAACAGATGAAGAAAATTTTTACAAAGACTTTTGTGGGACAAGCATTTCAAGTACCTGGGAGACATTATAGAGTGTGTTCGGAAAAGAGATTATTTGGGATAATTTTTTGATAGAAAATACTGTATCATTTTTTTTTTGTGAACATATTTTTCAATTACTTTTTATCTCACATATATTAAATCGCTATAGTAATTTTTTACAAAAAAATCAAGAAAATGCACACCAAATAAAGCATTAAACAAGAGGGTCAATTGAAGCCCAATTTCGGGTCAATCGAACCAGCCCGATCAGGACTGAGTCAAGGGCAGCCCAAAAGGGAGTGGAGCCCACTTAAACAAAAACCACACACCCTTCAATCAGATCATCGTTTCCACTAAAAACAGATTCGAAGCCAAGAAACGAAAGATCACGCAAGTCAAAATAAGAAACTCAAAAGTACCAAAAAACCCAGAAAAAAAATAAACATATTTAAAGCTCCTCAACTTTTCCCATTTTCTCATCACACCCAACAAAAATTCCCCAAAAAAAAAAAAAAAACCAAAAATTAACTAAAAGCAAAAAAAATAAAAATAAAAAAATCCAAAACCAAAACACCCGCTCGCAAACCCCCCACATGAATCAAATCAAATCAATCAAAATTGATTTTAAAGCAAAAAAAAGAAAAAAGAAAAAAGAAAAAGGAAAACACCGCAGCGCCCTTCTTATTTGCCGCTTGCATTGTTCGAGACGCAAACTACCAAAAATACTAGTAACAAATTAAGAAAACCCCCCAAACCCCAAAATCAATCCCAAGTTAAAACTTTCCCACGCATCAATAAAAAGAAAAGGGAAAAAAAACACCACCGAGTTGAGTTGGAAATTAAAAACCCCCAAAATAACGCAATGGAATTTGTTCTAGACAAAGTTAGAACCAACAACTATGCCTACAACGTTAACGATACCTTCTTCAACTATTACTATTCCTCTTCTCTTTTTAGTATTGATTGTGATTTTACTTTTTTATTATTAGAAGCAGTAGAAGGAGTAGTAGTAGAAGGAGGAGTAGTAATATTCTTTCTTTCTTCAATCTCATTCTTCGCTCATAATTATCTTCGTTTGTTGTTTCTCTCTCTTTATTCTCCGCAATCCCACCCGTCCCTGTTTCTATCTCTATCCTTATATTATTCCTGCCGTTTTGATTATTTTTCAATTTTGCAATTTTTATTTTTATTCTTGTTGTTGTTATCCTTGTCATATTTATGCATCCCAATCTCATGGGTTCGGTTGATTTCCGCCCTGATTTCTTCTTCCTGCTTCCTTCGCTCTCTTGTTAGATTCAGAGAGCAAGAAAGGTATAGATTTTTGTTTAGAAGGATAAAGAATTGGGATTAGGATTAGCCCTAGTTTTTTTTATTTTTTTGGAGGAGACGGCCGATTGATTTCTAGGGTTTTGTTTCTTTTTGGTTGAGCGGCAATGGATGCGGGTTCCGATGGAGAGGGTAATAGTAATAGGAATTTGAATCAGAGTCCATCCGAGGGGCAGAAGAAGCCTAAACGTCAGATGAAGACCCCTTTTCAATTGGAAGTCCTCGAGAAAACCTATGAAAGTATGTTTCTTTTGTTTGTTTGTTTCCAGAAATTTTGCAATTTTCCTTTTGTTTGAATGTGTTTTTTTCTTTGATTTTGATTCTTCAAATTTTTTTTTTTGATTTGTTGTTAATGTTGTTAAATTTCTTGATATCTATGTAGTAGTAATTATGGTTATACGTAGGAACAGATGCCAGCGTTGGTGTTTATGTGTCTCTAGGTGTATAAAGGTTGCTTTTTCTTCATCGAGTGTCTGTGAATTTGTGGATTTAGTTTTCAGATTTTCTAATTTTTTGTGAAGTGAACGGTAATTCTGGTTTCTAAGCGTGTTACTTGTACTTTGCTCTGAAATTGAGTGTTTAGGTGTGTGAACTTCGGGGTGGATTTTGAAATTGCTTTGCGTTGGGAGGTGTATAATTATGAAGTGTTAGTGGATAGATGCTGTACTCTGTAATTGTGGATTGGTGTGGATTGGTGTTGTTTGCTGCTTATATTTGTTGGCCTCTGCAGATGAGACTTACCCATCAGAGGCGACGAGAGCAGTGCTAATGGAAAAGCTGGGTTTAACAGACAGGCAGTTGCAAATGTGGTTTTGTCACAGGAGATTGAAAGACAAGAAGGAGGCAGCAGGAATGGCAGCAATGAAACCACGATCTGCCACTGGTTCAGTTGGGAAAAGGGGTTTGATGGACTCACCTCGGGATGAAATGATGATGGCTGAGCCCGGTAGTGAGAATTTGTCAAGTTCGGGGTCAGGATCCAGCGAATTTGATAATGGGGATGAAATGCCAATGGTGCCAATAAGATATTTTGAATCACCTAGGACTGTATTGGAGCGCAGGGTAATTGCTTGTGTAGAGGCACAATTGGGAGAACCATTACGGGAAGATGGCCCAATTCTTGGCGTGGAGTTTGATGAATTGCCTCCTGGTGCCTTTGGGGCACCCATTGGTATGAATCTTTATGCATTTTTGGTGTGACTTGCTGATATGTAGTATTTTGCAAGGACACGGAGCCTTATATGCATGTGGTTTCGATTGGAACAATTAGGCCTGACATTTTTCAGTGGGTATGATTATGCTGCAGTTGTCAAGTCTGTCAATACTTTGGGGATTTGTTTCCTGAATTGGCTGGCCTCCATGTTTATTCTGCATTTTTGCATATGTTTATGGTTGGTTATATGTATATGTATATATATATATATCTGAAAATGGGAATAAGATGATGCACACATATCCACAAGGTATTAAAGAAAAGCCAAAAATTTCTCCTTTGAGGTGGCATCCAAGGATCTATTGTTATAAAAGTTATGGATATACTGCTAAATGAAAACAATGTAACACATTGCATTGCAAGATGCTGGCCCATATATTTGTGAGTGTCTCTGTGGCATAAATTTGTGCAAAGCTTCTCTGCATATTTGTCTCCATCTGGCCATTATATGTATGATCTGGGGATAAAAAAGAATATGCTTTATTATTTAAAACTGCTCAGCAAGGGTTGCATAACTTGGAAGATAGGTTCTTTGCTTCTTGAGTTTCAGTTTGTAACATGTTATACTAACTTGTGATGTCACATGTGGATCAGTGACAGCTGAGCATCGGGAGCGGTACAGGCATTCTTATGATAACAAGCCATATGGTTCATATGACACGAAGCAAATCAAAGTTTGTTCTCTCTTTCATTTTATTCGAAACTTTTATTTTGCAAATTCCATATTGCATTTGCAATTAAACCTGAATTTCATGTGGTTCTCCACTCTTCTGCACAAAAATTTCGAACTTGTGGTAGATCTTGATTGACTCAAATGTTTCCTCTTTCGTGATTGCTTCTCAACACATTATTTTCAGAAATTTTCTCTCAGTTTGGTTTGTGTGGCTATTTTTTTTTTACATTGCTAATTCTATTACCAATAACAATGATTTTGCTCTTTATCTATGAGAAAATATGTCAGAATAATTACATACTTGAAAAATCTGGATTTTGTGAGTTATTGACTGAGCAGCGATAATATCTTGCTTAAACAACTCATTGCACATGAAGATCTAGTTTCATACCTCTGTGAGTGTTAGCCACAGATTTGTGGATTTGAGTACATTTAGAAGTTGTAGAATCAACAGCACTCAAGTTTTACATTATCTATAATGACTAACCATTGAGTCATGTTATCTTGAGATGAGCTTTCCAGATGTGTACTTTTGGGGGTTCTAAGAGTTGCAAAATTGGCGTAATAGTTTATGATTTCCAACCTGAAATAGATTTTGATGGGTAGTTTTGTTATCATTATTAGATGCTCTTTTTTTTTGTTGGGATTTTTTTTTGGGGGGGGGGGTGTGTGTTGGGAGGGAAGCACTTCTTTTTTGCAGATTTTATTTCTGTTGAACAAAGCAAATTTACTACTAGTGTCTGGTTAATTTTGGAATTGGCTGTGTTGCAGGCTGTACCCAGTAGTCACCAAGAATCTGCTGAGCCTAAGATTAGATCTGATGCTTATGGACAAGTTGCCCCTCCTTACCTCTATGATTCACCAGTTGCTGGTCCAGCTGGCAAAACCTTGCCATTAATGCAAGGAAATGGACATTTGTCTAGGGATTATGGTCTGGAAGGTCAGGCATCAAGTGCTAGCATATTGTCTCAGCAAGGCAGGCAGGGACATTTGCCTTCGCCTCCGACGCATGATGCCTTCATTTCAAATAATGAAGATGTTATGCAGATGGAGCGGAAGCGCAAGGTACTGTAAAGTTTATGTATTTTATAGTCTTTAGAACTTTTGTTTGACGAAGGCTTTAGACACTTTTAATGCATGATAACCCCTTGCAGAGTGATGAAGCCAGAATTGAACGGGAAGTTCAATCCCAGGAAAAAAGGATTAGGAAAGAGCTAGAGAAGCAAGATCTTTTAAGGAGAAAGGTTTCAAATTTAAATTTTTTTAAATAATATTTTCAACTATTTTCCACTAGAATCCAATGGAAGTTAGGTATAAATAATGGAGTAATTCATTTAAAATTGACTTATTGCTTTCTTCTTAAAGAGAGAGGAACAAATGAAGAAGGAAATGGAAAAACAAGACCGTGAAAGAAAGAAAGAAGAACTGAGGATGATGAGAGAGCAGCAAAGGAAGGAGGAAAGATGTCAGCGTGAAGAGAAACGTGAGATGGAACGAAGAGAGAAGTTTATGCAGAAGGAACTTTTGCGGGTAAGTTTTATTATGCTTTCCAGCTTAGCTTTTTATGACATTAGGCATAGAAAAACCAACATCTGCTCTTTATTATGTTCTTTAGGCTGAGAGGAAGAAGCAGAAAGAAGAGCTTCGGAGAGAGAAGGAAGCAGCAAGACAAAAAGCTGCAATGGAGAGGGCAGCAGCCCGTAGAATTGCTAAAGAGTCTCTGGAGCTAATTGAGGATGAGCGGTTAGAATTAATGGAGTTGGCTGCTAGTAGCAAAGGATTACCCTCGATAGTATCTCTTGATTATGACACGTTGCAAGGCCTTGAGTCATTCCGAGGTGTGCCTCCTAGGAACAAGTCCCATGGGATCTTTGTTTTATCTTGCAGCTCTCTGCTGAATTTTTTAGTAGAAATCTTACAATAGGTCCTTGGCTTAACTGGATGAATGTAGTCATAGTTTTGCTAATTCTATGACTTGTTTCTGTTTCTTTGTTAAAATTTTCTTCACTTATCATTTCTGGGTTGTTAATTTGAAAATTTTACCTGCTGAGATAAATGTTTTTATGTTTCAGAATCTTTATGTAAATTTCCTCCTGAGTCTGTGAAATTGAAGAAGCCTTTTGCTGTTCGACCTTGGATTGATTCAGAGGACAATGTGGGGAAACTACTCATGGTATGTGTTGGTGACTGGTTTTCCTTTACTTTCTATGATGATTGGGATTTTATCCTAAATTCATATTTTTTATATTTTAGCTTGATGTTTTGTTCTTAGACCTTTCAGTAATTATGTACTTTCTGATCCTTATTTGATGTTTTTGCGTGTCTTTTTAGTGTTGGGATTTGTTGGTTTGTTTGTTATTTACTTGATCATTATTTTAGTTAAATATCAAGCATAATTGGATGATGTCACTCTTGTTGCTGCTGCTGCTGAAATTGTATGTCTATTGTTCTTGGATTCTCCTAGTATTACTGCCTATCTGTGTATTTGGCTCAAGCTGGTATTGTATCAATGACATTATGCATGCTGTAGATTTTTGAGCTTTGAAAGCTTTATAGATTAAGTTTGTTAGCTTGGATATTTTATCTGGGTTGTGTGAGACTTTTCTCTAGGCCATTTGTTATTTGCATTTTTTACAATATATTTTGGTTTTTCTTTTTAATGTATTTGGGAAGAATTCAGATATGTAAAGGTTGAACCAGATCTCGTCTTTGGTTCACTGTAGCACACTTTATTTTGAGTTTTAATGTTTTGTTTTCCTTTGCAGGTTTGGAGATTCTGCATTACTTTTGCTGATGTTCTAGGACTTTGGCCCTTTACCCTTGATGAATTTATCCAGGCTTTACATGATTATGTGAGTTTTGAATCCTTTGGTTTTCTGTAGGCAATCCTGGTTAAGCGATAATTTCTTAAATTCTCTCAGGTTTTACTTTTCAAGTGTTTTTTTTTGGGTCATTAACCATCTCACTGGGAGGGAAAGTCTGTTCATAAATTCGTGTTGCTTTTACGCTTCCAGGATTCAAGGCTGCTGGGTGAGATACACATTGCTCTTTTGAGAATGATCATAAAAGATATCGAAGATGTTGTAAGAACACCGTCTGGTGGGCCTGGAACAAATCAGTATAGTGCTGTTAATCCTGAAGGCGGACATCCCCACATAGTTGAAGGGGTAATTACTGCTGCAGAGACTTAAACTTTGCATTTTCTTGAGCTCAATTTTGAATATTTAGTTGTAATGATGAGGCTCATTTTGATTATCTCCACAAAGCAGGCATATGTTTGGGGTTTTGACATACGTACTTGGCAGAAGCACTTGAATCCACTTACGTGGCCTGAAATTTTGCGGCAATTTGCACTTTCAGCTGGATTTGGTCCACAACTCAAGAAAAAGAGTACAGAACGTGGGGGCTTGAATGACAGTGAGGTATGTCTTCACAACTTACCTGTTATCGTTATTATACAGTTTTTGCATGCATGTAAAGATAATGTTCAAGCTCCAAAGATGATTGTTTTGAATCCATTGATCCCTTTTTGGGGATTGGAGTTTTTGTTCAAGACAGTGAATTTGTACAGAGTAAATCCCCATTATTATGTCTGTAACTCATGTAAATTCCGTTCCTTGTGGCTGTAAATCACTGAGAAGGTTTAGTTGACTGTATTATTTGCATATAGGTGTTTGCTTCCTTCCTATCCCCATGTATGACCATCAGAGAGTAGCCATAACTGAAATAACACTAATTTCAGGCTTCCCCTGCCACCCCACCCCAAGGACAAGAGAAGAAAAAGAAGGGTCATATTAAATGCTACAAATAATTTCTTTTTTGGCTTTTTAATGAATTCTGGGATTGTATTATAGATTTTTCTGTGATTCTTTCTCCGAACAGACCAAAGGTTGTGAGGACATAGTTTCTACTCTTCGAAATGGATCAGCAGCTGAAAATGCTGTTGCAATTATGCAAGAAAAAGGGTTTTCCCTTCAGCGCAAATCTAGGCATCGGTTAACTCCTGGAACGGTGAAATTTGCTGCTTACCATGTGCTTGCCCTTGAGGGAAGCAAGGGATTGAATGTTTTAGAGCTTGCAGACAAGATTCAGGTAAACGTTAGTTAAAGCTGTTAAAGTGTTGCCATGGGGCTATGGAAGTTTTCCGATTCTGTTTGCCCTTGTCTTCTGGTGCTGATTATTATTATTTTTGTTGATGTGTGCGAAGAAATCTGGACTTCGTGATCTAACAACAAGCAAGACACCGGAGGCATCTATTTCCGTTGCCCTGTCAAGGGACCCAATACTTTTTGAAAGAATTGCTCCTTCAACCTATAATGTGCGACCTGCTTATAGGAAGGACCCTGCTGATGCTGAGGCTATAATTTCAGCAGCAAGGGAGAAGATACAGAGATTTGTGAATGGTGTTTTAACAGGGCAAAACGCTGAGGATGAAGAAAGAGATGATGATTCTGATTGTGATGTGGCTGAGGGTCCAGAAGTTGATGATTTGGGTACTCCATCCGAGGCAAACAAAATTGGTGAGGGTTGCAATGAAGCTGGAACTTGCTCTGGGAATGGAAAGGATATCCTTTCGGATGACATCGCTGTAGAAAATGAATTTGGTTCTGATGGTAATAGAGATTTGTTATTTTACTTGTTGATGCTTTGTAATATTCCTGTATTCTCTGTTGGTTAACATGGATTCTCCACTAAGTATATTGATGATCTACTGGTTTTTGATAAAGCTGCAGGAGTAAGTAATTCTGACCAGGCAGCTGAGATTGATGAAAGTAGGTCTGGGGAGCCATGGGTTCAAGGACTTACTGAAGGAGAATACTCTGAATTATCTGTGGAGGAGCGCCTCAATGCTGTTGTTATCTTGGTTGGCATTGCAAACGAAGGGAATTCTATCCGTGTAATCCTTGAGGTCATATATCTGACCATTTTGTAATATCCTTAGCAGCTTCATAGAAAGAAATGAGGTTAATGTTGGCTGATGATAATCTTGCAGGATCGACTGGATGCAGCCAATGCGATCAAGAAGCAGATGTGGACTGAAGCACAGTTGGATAAGAGGCGCATGAAAGAAGAGATTATAACTAAGTTTAGTGAATCTAATTATGGTGCTACTGCCATGGAGGGCAGCCAAAGCCCATTAGGTTTAGTCGATAATAGAAATGGTGAAGCATCACTAGATCTCATGGAGAAGGATGAGCCTGCTGGTGGGGTGGACAATGCTCATAATCACGTTGACACTCTTGCCATAGAAAAGAGTTCTTTCACCAATGACGCTTCTTTTGCCCAGATTAGTAACTCAATCCAGCAAAACAATTTCACAGCAGAGAGGTCACGCATGCAGATGAAAGCTTTTATTGGACATATAGCAGAAGAGATGTATGTTTACAGGTCCCTACCTCTTGGCTCAGATAGAAGGCGTAACCGTTATTGGCTATTTGTTGCGTCTCCTTCAAGCCATGATCCTGGTTCTGGTAGGATTTTTGTGGAATCTCCTGATGGCTTTTGGAGGCTATTGGATTCTGAAGAGGTAGGATTAATGTTATTGTCTTCTTCCCCACCGCTTCTTCTTCCTGAGTGGGGAAATGTGTTTCCAACTTGTTTGTTTATTCAGCATTAGGATTCTTATCTCTTGGTTGTTATGTTGCTTTTGGTCGGGGTGGGTTGCTAATTCTATTTTCTGTCTTTTGCACATACTAGATTGTAAGGGGCTTTTACCTTCTGACTTGAAGTTTCCATTTTCCTGTCTATTGCTTTTCATACTTCTCTCCCACACGTTACTCTTTGTTTCTTTTTCTTTAGATTCTTGGGGGGTGCTGGGTGGGTGGGTTTGCAATGCAATTTAGCATTTGCCAAACAGGGAAATATGATGTATTTTTTTCATGAATTCTGTTATTCTCAATTTTGTGGGATTATCTCTGGTGGTGATAGTAAGTCAAAATATCCGAATGCCTTTCTGTTAATTGTCACAAAGGAGAGTGGCATCTGTTGTGTGTAAAGCAGTATTTGAGATTTTGAGAATGCATTTTGGTACATTACATTGCATGTTCACAGACATAAATGATGACATTTAATTGAATAGGGACAAATTTTAAGGGAAAGATCGTATAAAGAAGAAATGCTTTGTGTCAATTTGTTTGTGTTATACCTACCCAAAAAGGGGAAAAAAATTTGTTTGTGTTATTGTAAGACTGGTTTCTTAGAAGGCAAGAGGTTAATAATATTTTGTTATGTTAATCACGTTTTAAGCACCAATGCAATTGGCCACCTTAGGCAAAGCATTTTCCGTTGATTGACTTTTACATTTGTCTGATATACGCAGGCGTTTGATGCACTATCCACATCGTTGGATATGCGTGGCATTAGGGAATCTCATCTGCATATAATGTTGCAGAAGATTGAGGTTCCTTTCCGTGAACGTGTCCGGAAGAATTTGTCATTTAATTGTATTGAAGGGAAAGAAGGAATGAAAACTGGAGACGAACTTGCTGAAGTAAGTTCTAGTCCAGGTTGTAATTCTGGTCTTGACAGTCCAAGTAGTACAGTGTGTGGTATGAACTCCGATTCATTGGAACCGTCATCCTCATTCAAAATTGAGTTAGGGAGAAATGAAACAGAGAGAGAGAATGCACTGAAAAGGTATGAAGATTTTCAAATTTGGATGTGGAGGGAATGCTTCAATTCCTCTGTTTTGCGTTCCTTGACTTATGGAAAGAATAGGTGCACACCGCTATTAGGAACATGCCACCTCTGTTTTGATTCTTACATGAATGTAGAGTGCCATGGCCATTCCTGCCATACAACCAGTAAGGTTGGTAATAAAGAAGGCTTAGTCGAACAGACAATTCATGAAGAAAAAGTGAAAGTTGAGCCATTGAATTTCGGTGATTCAAATTCTTCTCATCCTCTCAGAATCCGGTTGATCAAGGTGTTGTTAAATTCCCTTGAGGTGAGAATGATTAGTGTGTCTTAACATGTACAAATTTGCTCTTGTTAGTCTCTGCATTGTTGATTGACTCTTTTACAGGTCTTTCTTATTGCATTAAAAATTTGATGTTCTTTATGTTAGGCTTCTGTTCCACACAATGCCCTTCAATCTTCTTGGACAGGAGACTTGAGGAAGATCTGGGCCGCAAAGCTTCTAAATGCATCACGCACTGATGATCTCTTACAGGTTGTTGAAAACTTTCCGCTGAGAACTTCATCTAAACTACTTGAGGACTTAGTCAAACAAGGCTGACTAATTGCTAACTGTTGAATCTGCTTTATTCTTTCTACTAAAATTCCTGGAAGCAAAAGATGAAAGATCAAGTTCAGATTTTTTAACTTTATAGATGGATCCATAAATGTGATACTGGAATTTGTCTGTCCAGAAAAAAGTAGTTATTTTTTGAAAATTGATTTCATCTTTGGTCCTGATATTCTACTGAACCAGGAATCATTCAATGTACAGTTCTGGATGCTATTAATTCGGTGAATGTCTTGTTGCAGTTTCATCGTATAGTACTCTGTTTAACCAATAGCAAGTTGCAGTGCCAGTATGGCATGTAATGTTTAGTTTTGAAGCTTGGTATTTTAAATTCCCTGTGGGATAAAATATGGTTTCTGAAAGGGTACATCTTTTGTGCAGATTCTGACACAATTTGAGGGTGCCATAAAACGTGATTATTTATCATCAAGTTTTGAGACAACAGAGGAGTTGTTGTGTTATTGTGCCTCATCAAAAGTTTCTGGCTATGATTTTGCTCATCGTGGATCAGTTTCTCAACTTCCTTGGATACCGCAAACCACTTCTGCTGTGGCTCTCAGGTTATTGGAGCTTGACACTTCAATTTTACACGGTCAACATGAGAAGCCCAAGCTTCCTGATGAAAAGAAAGTGGAGAATTTGATAGTTGAGTTATCTTCCCTTATCTTTTCTGCGTCCTTCCACATTTTACCTTTTGAGCTTTGGACTACCTCATGTTTTGAACTATTCATGTCAGTATTTTGTCAGAGTTAGTTCTCGGTTTGCTGGAAGTTGTTGTATACTCACTTTTTGTAGTGTTTTGTCGACGCACAGAAGGTTCCCTCAAAATATTCAAATACAGGGGATACTCAAAAAGTTCCAACAACGGATTCGAAGCGGGATAAACAGCAGCTGAAAGAAGAAACTTGGGACTATACAGGCAATGCATCTGGCAGCTCTGATCATAAGCAAGTCATTCGTGGGCGGGGAAGTGGTCGTCCTCGTGGAAGGTGGCCGAAAGGATTTGCTGGATCTGTATCGGAATCCGGAAGACGAAGTTTAAAACATGGTGGGACATTGACCGAGGTTCTAATGCGGCAGGGAGAGAGATCATATGGACACAAACATGGACGAGGTCGCAGAACTGTTAGGAAGAGGAGGACTGAGAAAAAATTCTCTGAGGAGACGTTGCCAGGTCGTTTAGGTGATAGGGGCAGCATTAGAATTGTGTCAGGATTACCAAGACACACAGCTGGTGCAGAGAGAGTTGTAAATAAAAACGTCGGAGAGACGGAAGACAACAGTAACAGCACGGATGACGGTGTTGATTCGGATGACAATGCAGCTGAAACTAGATATGATTTCGGAAAATGGGACGCTGGTTTTACTGTTGCTCCTCACAGAAACAGTGAAGTGATGGAAATGAGTGACGAGGAGGGGGATGATAGTGAGGATGATAATGGCGGTGATGAAGATGGTGAAGGAGATATAGGCATAAATGATTATGATTCTGATAGACAGGGCGACGATAATGTTGATGATGAAGGCTCCGACTCCTTGGTGTCTGGAGATTACAGTGATTGAGGTTAACAAATTTTGGTGACCTAATTAGGGAGGTGGCCAGTCTGACGGACGGTTGTAGATCAGAAAGGTCCTCCTCGGTCACATTCTTTTAAATTCTTTTGTATTCTTTGATGAGGGCAGATTTAGGTTTTTTTTGTTCTTTCTATTGTGTATAACCGTAAAGCAATAGTAAATCTAACCGAGAGTGTCGGTCTGGTTACAAGAACGTACATCAATACTAAAGCTTAATTAGTACCCGAGTGTTTGGCAGCCCATTAGCGTAAAAATTAGGTGATTGGATATCCACTAATTAAATGAGTTTAATTAGATATCCATTTAAAATTCATTTATTAGTGGATGAATTTGAAATCAACATAACTATTAACCATGTTATCGAAGAATGCTGGTTTCTCCTCTCATTGACAATCCTCAAAAGAAATATATGCTACTAAAAATCTGCTACTTCGCAAAGGACGTTTCAAACAAGTCAGAACAATGAAAAAATTTAGTTAGGCGTGCGTGGTTTATCCTGTCAGGATGTGAATAGATTGCTCTCTGTTCAGTTGCATCAGTCTGAGCAAGTTTCGATAATCCTTGCTTTCCTAATTACCATTTTCTTTGTCCAGCTTTGTAGGTGGTAGTACCTAGGAATGCAGAAATGCTGCTGCATTTGATGTCTTTGACGTCCAAATCATCGTCAGATCACCTTTTGCACATCTTTCATCAAATACACAGTTTGGAAGAAAGACACGAGGCGAAACAAATCAACTGAAAGCTAGCAATCAGGTGGCACCATACACGCACATTTAGTAGTTCCCCCTTCCAACCAGCAGAATTTGAAAGCCCCAGAGCAAGAAAACTAGCCAATGATTGACTCTCATTTTACACTTTTAACCTGTCGACTGTCATCACCTCATGTACACATTCTTTGTGCATAACATCAAGGCATCATCTATGACCCTAAAATTGTCTTCCCCTTTCAATACAAGGTTTGTTGCAGTACTAGGTAGCTCGCGACCCTTTCAAACTACCGCTAAGAAAGATACCAAAAACCCGATAGATATATTACACTATCTTCTGCCTCATACATTGCATTTTGCTTTTTAACTCGAGTGGAGCGTGCAAGCAATGCAATCATACAAAGGTACAAAGAGAGAAGGGCAGGGGTAGGAAGAATGGACAAAAGGAAGATGTGGAGCGCAATCTCAAGGAGAAAGCAACTTCTTGATTCCCGACTTTTGCTCAGCCGTCAACCCGGTTGGGAACTTGATGTTGAACTTGATCCTGAGATTACCCCTCTTTGAGGGCTCTTGGCGAATAGGCATCCCTTCTCTTGGGACGACTTCTTCATAATCAGGATGAATGGGAGCGTTGATAGGTACAGTTAATTTCCTCCCATCCAACGTCGTAAGATGGACTGTGTACCCCGTCAATGCTTCAGCAAGTGATATCTTCTGTGTGACAACAAGATCATTGCCATCTCTTTTGAACACACTGTGTGGTTTTTCATCAATTATGAATACCAGATCTGAAGGAATAACATTTGGTTGTTCATTCCCCTTCTCTGGAAATGTAATCTTAGTTCCTTTCTTCCATCCAGGCCTGATGTCAATGGTCAGAATCTCCTGTACTGGTAACGTCTTCCTGCAGAAGAATAACATCAGCTGTTAAGACGCACAATAGCACCAACCAGAGAGGAATCACAATTATAAACTACGAAAACATCAATTCTAGCTGAACATCTGTAGCATAGGTATTCAAGATAGAGAGTTTTTTCCATGCAATGCTCTTTTAGGGATGCACAACTTCAGGCATAAGCCATAGGATAAGCCTAAGTTACTATGACATAAACCCCGACCATCAACAGAAGCAACTGAGTTGTTGATCACGAAAGATATGCTGGCAACATAAAATATGACTTTTAGCAACATTATGATGAATGCCTAGATTAACACTTACCCACTTGCATCAGCTATTTCTCTTGAAATCTTCATCTTCTTGGTAGTTCCCTTGTAAAGCTCTTCGAGACTGCAAGGCAAATTTTGCTCGATTGGCGGTGCTTTCCTAGGAACCGAATTCATGGTTCTACCCTCTCCAAATGAACTAAATATATCATCTCCAAACATTGAACTAGGAAACCTTGTACCACCACCATTCATGCCAACAGCACCTCCCATCCCACCAAATGGAGTCGAAAAACCGAAAAATTCATCAAAAATATCATTTGTATTTCTGGGATTGAATCTGAACACATTTGGTCCATCTCCAGTCTGGAAGGACGTCGGACCGAAAGCTTCATCAAAAATATCATTTGCATTTCTGGGATTGAATCTGAACACATTTGGTCCATCTCCAGTCTGGAAGAACGTCGCCCCGCCAGGCCCACCAGCACCAGGTGGCGGCACTTGCCCTTTTAGGCCTTCTTCCCCATACTGATCATAGATGGCCCTCTTTTCAGGATCGCTTAATACCTAAACCCAAAGAATCAACTAGATCAATATCTTATTCAATCACACAGAATCACAGATGGATCCTTGTCTTTGAAATGAAAAGCAGACATATCGACGTCAGCCAAGAGTAGATTTTTATGTGGTCTAGAATCATTGTTGTGAATGATTTTCAACAAACAGAGAGCCAAATCCTGAACCTATGGTACATGATCAAATTTCAATGCCATGAGCACTCTGAAGGAGGTGGCATTATTAATTAGTCAACAAAAGCAATCCTGAAGACAGAAATGTTGGCACTTTTCTCCGAAATGAGAACATTCATATCAAGAAACATTCAAACCCAAATGAAATAGACAGAATTCAGTAACAAAAGTATAGCTAAGAGAATGAAATTATTAGACAATTCAAAGACACCACCAATGTCGTGCGGATGCCCTTTAGTAAGCTAAAGAAAGAAATTAAATTTGAAGAGGAATTAAACAGAGGAGTGTGTTGCATGTTGTCGGTAAACTACCTCATAGGCTTCTGAAATCTGTTTGAATTTGGCCTCAGCTTCCTTCTTGTTGTTGGGGTTCTTGTCAGGATGCCATTTCATCGCCAGCTTTCTATAAGCTTTCTTTAAATCTTCATCCTTCGCACTTTTATCCACCTGCAAGATTTTGTAATAGTCCACACCCATTTCACTTCCCTTGTTCTGTGTACAAGTGTTTGTGAAGAATGAGAAGAAAAGGTTGGCGTATGAATAATTAACTTTTGCTTTCAGACAGTAGGTGTATTTTGCATTGCAAGTATATCAGTAGGAGTTGACGGGGGAATTAAAAGGTAAGGAGGAGGGTAGAAGAAAGAGAGAGACGAGTCTGGAAATACACGTAAGAAAGCCCAGAATGTTATCGAAGTTTCCAGACGTGGAGTCTCTCTTTTCAGCCGGAGTAGTGCGGCTCTGACAATTAGAAAACTTTACGTCAGTCGGAGCAACTGCAGAAAAGGTTACTTTCCAACCAATGGGGAGATATAACGTACTTCCCTCCGTCCCATTTTGATAATCTTGATTCTTTTTTCACATAATTTAAGAAAAAGTAGTTAATTTTATTGGAACAATTAATTTAGGTAGCTATTTTTCTAAAATACCCTCACATTAATTAGAGTATAACTTTATGGGAACTTGAATTGATGGTAAAAAAAGAATAAACTCTCATTAAATGGGGTAGGTTTATAGTAATAATAACTTACATTGAATAAGGGTATTTTAGAAAAATTAAAATACAACTACATTCTTTAATTGGAAAGTGGACTACAATTTGAGACAGAGAAAAAGGAAAACAAGACTATTAAAGTGGAACGGAAGAAAATATCAGGTGGATTCCATTTAAATGTGACTCACAAACGTATTTATATTTTCACATGAAACTTTTCTATTGATCTTTAATTAACTATTGAACATGTCTAATAATTGATCCAAACCAACATAAAACTTTTCAATGCATAGTAATTGCTTTGAATCGACGTAAAACTTCTCGATGCAATGGGATAGTTGAGGACTAGTACTAGAAGGGTGGGAATCAGCCATCAGGGGACTTGAAGACCAATAGTATAGGAGGGCGGGGATTTGGGATCTATAAGCAATTCTTTTCTAGTATAACTAAGAGTATAAACAATTTGGGAGGGCGACGGAGCAGAGTATAACTAAGAGGTTTTCAAGACCTCTCACCTACATTTAAAAAAAATCATTTCTAAAACTTCACTTACTAAATATAGCTTAAAAAATTCATTTCTAGAACTCACTTGCTAAATATAGCACATACTCATTCAAAATATGCAATTATAGAATATATACACATATATATGTCTGGTTCTTTATATATTCCCTCCGTCCCACTTTGATAGTCCTGTTTCTTTTTTCACACAGTTTAAGAAAAAATAGTTAACTATGTTGGAAAAGTAAATTTAGATTGCTATTTTCCTAAAATACCCTCACATTAAATATGGTACAACTTTATGGAAACTTGAATTAATGGTAAAAAAAGAATCAACTATCATTAAATGGGGTAGGTTTATAGTAACAACTACTTACATTGAATAAGGGTATTTTAGAAAAATTAAAATACAACTACATTCTTCAATTGGAAAGTGTACTACAATTTGGGACAGATGAAAAAGGAATACAGGACTATCAAAGTGGGACGGAGGAAGTATATAATAGATAATAGATATAAAATGCTTAAAATAAAGGGATATACATTAATTTTTTTTTTTTGAGGAAACACATTAAATTCAAGTTGAGCATGATTTTAAAAGACAAATAAGAGGTCAAAGTATTTGCCCTCTCATTCATAATTCATTAACTCCCTTCTTTATTTAGTTTAGAATAATTTACACATTTACCCATGTACCATGATATCAATTTTTTGAGATCACACATTTAATCATGAAACAATGAAGATATTTTTTGGATTAATATTGTGGAACTTTGACTCAAACTAAGAATAAAAGGTCGTGTGATTATCATCTAATTTAGAAAATGAGCTGATTCAGGAATCATCATTTTATCCGTAATGTGCATAGTTTTTCTTACTCATCACTTAGGCTCCATCTTGTGTGTTTTGATAGTAAATTATTTGAGATAATTTTGTGAAAACTACTGTAGCACTATTTTGATATGATATATGTGAGATAAAAAAGTGATTGAAAAATGTGTTGATGATGCAACAAGTCAGTGTGTGTAAATAAGGTAGAAATAATGTGTAATGCAAACACAATATTACGCTATTTTATTCCTTTTTGGTCAATATTTTTAGATGCTAAAATTAGACTCCACATTGTATTTCTATAACTGAGAAATTGGAATATGAAGTAACTACCATAGAAGACTTGTCATGGCATAAAATTATAAGAATAAGAATTTTTCCTTGTCGATAAAGAAACAAGATTAAAAAATTTAAGATCTTGGAAGTTGCTAATACACCGTATTTTGAAGGATAAATTTTGTCTTTAAACTTTTAACATTCAAACAGAGGGCAGCTTGGAGTGAAATCACGGTGTATTTTGATGGAAATCACTTGAAAAAAAATATGAAAATCACTTACTATAGGACCTAAAGTGCCAAAGTTTTTCTTGAGTGGGGCAAAGTCCAACTGCGGGTCATGTTCAGGGAGCTTAGAGTAATTAATCTTTTCCTTTCTAGCGATAGTCAAAACTCAAAAGCCTTTTCGGTGAGTAGTTACGCTTGCTCCACGTGAGATGAGATTTGTAGTTTCTCGTGAAACCTCTTGCTTTTTCATGATTTTTTAACTAAAAGAAGTTTCTTCGTGGGAAAACCAAAAAGATCAACCTCACTTCCACTCCTTCCTCCCTTCCTTCCTTCCTCCTTGCCAGTTCCCAAAACAGTCTCACAAAAGAAAACGGAAGAAGCGGAGGATGCAGCTTCTACTAGCTCCTCAGTCCTATTCTCTACTCAACCGTAGACCAAATGTAGGCTTTATTTAGACAATTTGTCAATCACAAATTGAACAAATCCTCCATTTTCATTAAAACCTCAACAACGGTAATGTCAGCAGCAATTTCAGTCTCTTTTCTCACCACGCCATCACTCCAGCAAAGACCCTTTTCCCTTCTTCCACCCTGCAATCTAAGCAGCCCATTTTCAGTTCGGTTCCGCACCTCCAATGGTCGCCACTTGATCCCACCTCGAGCCTCCAATGACAATAATGAACCCCAGCAGCTCACTGAGACCACGGTTTCAGCTGTACCCTCAAACTCGTCGACCATGATCACTGTGCAAAACGAGGATAGTTTGGATTCAACCCTTTTCTTGATCAGAGCCCGGAACAGGATTGGACTTCTCCAGGTCATTACTCGGGCCTTCAAAATCCTTGGCCTCACAATTGAAAGAGCCACTGTTGAATTGGAAGGAGAGTACTTTGTTAAGAGTTTTTTTGTGACTGATTCTGATGGGAAGAAGGTTGAAGATACTGAGAGCTTGGAGAGGATTAAGGAGGCATTAGTGGACGCTATTGACGGTGATGGCAGCGTGAGTGGGAGTGGTGGAGTGGGGTTGGTGAGTGGAAGAGGGGTGGTGGTGAGGAAAGCTGGGCTGGGGATGGAATCTGGGGAGAGGAAAGCCAAGGTGGAGAAAATGTTTGGGTTCATGGATGCGTTTCTAAAGAATGATTCATTTAGTTTACAGAAAGATATTCTTGATCATGTTGAGTATACTGTGGCCAGGTCAAGGTTTATTTTTGATGATTTTGAGGCTTATCAGGTAGCGCTCCTCCCTCCCCTTCCTGTGGTTCTATTAGAGTTTTCATTGGTTGGTGGTCGATGCCACAAATATAATGCACAGTGCCCTGATAGATGGAGAATTGGGATGCACAATGAAGGCGTCTTAAGTGTCTTCTTTCCGTAATATATGAATTTGTTGCAAGTCTAGTAGAAGTTCATGCTCAAATGAATGATCTTTGTGTAATTTCACAAATTTTTGAATCCTAAAAGTTTGAAGCATAACCTGTTGGTGATGGAAAGATTGTTTATCATTATGAACGCTAATACTCTTAGGTACTGGTTGGAATGTTGGATTCTATTCTTTGGCCTTACTGGTGGTCCTGTGCATTGAAGTTCAGATCCTTGTTGAATTACCATCTCATAAAATCAGTTAAATGGTTGGAAAGGAGATGATTTACCTATCTAAGCACACAACTCTACAGTTAGTAGCGACATGAATTCTATTTTTTCATTAACATATGCCATGCGAGTCTACTGAACAAAAAAAAAAAAAAATTCCAGGTTCTGCATATAAATTTTTATATTTGCTTAGGGTTATATGCAGCCTTCTTGTCAGGAGCGGAGTTTAGACTCAATACTCCTCTTATATCAACGAAGAAGACCAAGAAAATATCATTCTAGTTTGACTTGATGTAATGCACCATCACCAAGTTTGCACATTTAAAGAGCAATTAAAGCTGTTTGATTCTTGAGTTCTCATATTACATTTCATGACCATTCATTTTGTACTGGTATCCGCAGGGATTGTCTTACAGTGTAAGAGATCGACTAATTGAACGGTGGCATGACACTCACCGATATTTTAAGAAAAAGGATCCCAAGCGCCTTTACTTTCTTTCACTTGAGTTTCTTATGGGTACATTCTGTTTTTAAGTTGTGCCCTGCGATGGTTGATTTCTTCATGTGCTTTAGTAATTAGCTAGTGCTACATGTGCCACATCTTCTCTTGAGCCTATCATACATGCCACAAGTTTCGTGCTTTTTTAAAACTGGGAGATGGAATAACAGACTTTTCTTCACTAGTTGCTGCAATGATTGTAGAATGTATCTTTCAGTAAAAGTATTAGTAAAGCCTAAAGGCCATGCAATAGGAAAGCAAATGACACACACAAACACACTCTCTCTCTCTCACACACACACATGCAGGCACACACACATACACCTACACCGACACCCGCATGCTCACAAGCACACCCACACCCACACCCACACCCACATACCCACTCACCTTGACACTGGCATGCTTACGTAGCTGTAAGATTTTTGTTCTTTTGACTGACAATTGCTTCTTTGATTATCAGGCCGATCATTATCAAATAGTGTCATAAACCTCGGTATCCGTGACCAATATGCTGATGCTTTGAACCAGCTTGGTTTTGAGTTTGAAGTTGTGGCAGAGCAGGTTTGCTTGTTTCATTGTCTGTTCATCATTTTAGTCCATTATCTAAGTACAAAATGTACTAGATGTCTTACTTTGTAAAAATGAAAAGAAGATAAAGATGGTTGCTCAAAAAATTTTAGGCATTTTTGGTTGGGAAGATTGTTTTGGCAATTGTTTATGATGAAAAGAATGTACTCAAATTGCATTTTAACCCTTGATTCCTGCATTTGGAGTAAATTGTTTCTATGTGGTCCTTGTCTCTACTTTCTCTTGTGCTTATTCTTAACTTTCATTTGAGGCTTTTCTTGTTTCCTTCTCCCCAAAGGAAGCAGATGCAGCTCTTGGCAACGGTGGCCTAGCTCGCCTTTGTGCTTGCCAAATGGATTCTTTAGCAACTCTAGATTATCCAGCATGGGGGTATGATTTTCATGATTATGTCATCTTTAAAATTAATTATCATTTTTTTCAATGTCAACCTCCAAATCCCTTTCGAGTACCTTTAATTTTAGAACTGCTTTTTAACTCAAGGCAAATTGGTTAGCTTCTTGATGGAAATCATAACCTTAGAAACAGCCTCTCTGCTTGTTAGGGAAAAGCTGGAGATACCCTAATCCATTCCAGATCTCTAGGTGATCAGGACCTTGTTCAGGATTTGCCTTTTGAGAGGCACTGTGAGACTGTCAAACAGAGCAGAGCCTTCATGGCAGCCTGTTTTCTGGTTAGGAGGTTGTCAGAGCCCACAATCTATTTTTATATCTTCTAATTTCTCTTGAGAAGTAAAACTATATATGCGGGAACATCCAGTATAGTAATAAAGCTCATGATATAGCAGAAACGGTTTTAGTAGTGATTAAATTGATCTGGAACTATCTCCACTAGTTGTTGGAGGGGTAATGTGGATTGCAATGAGGAAGGATAAAAAATGTTCAAGATAATTTAATAGACAATGATGCAAATATATATAATATATATATTTTTGTTAAGCAAAAGATAAGCCTGCAGTGGCACCCTTCTTCCAGAATTTTTCATTGATATCCTTTTTTCTGACTAGGTACATAACCACATATTTGCATACATGAAACTTAACAAATTTTATATATTTCTTTTCGTTGTAATCTCCAGTTATGGGCTACGCTATCAGTATGGTTTGTTTCGACAGATCATATTGGATGGGTTCCAGCTTGAAGAACCTGATTATTGGTTGAACTTTGGGAACCCCTGGGAAATAGAGAGGGTTCATGTATCATATCCTGTGAAGGTTTGAAATTACTAACATTGCCAGATCTTTTAAGTTGGTTTCTTGGTTGCTGGTCATATTATCTATCCTTGTCTAAAATGTCTGCGTCTGTTCTTTTGCTGGCGATACTCTTCAATAACAAGTTCTATGGAACAGTTGAAGAGGAAGGTATTCAGGGACAGACAATTAAAGTTTGGATACCTGGAGAAACAGTAAGCTGATGATTCCATTATTACATTCAAGATTACAGTACGTCTTTGATGTACATATTAGTTTTGGTTGGGTCTTTTCTCATTAGAAAGCTCTAGTGTTGCATAATGCTGAATAGAAGTAACTTTTTCAAGTTGTTTTTTTTGTGTCGCTTAATTTTTACTATCTCACTAGGTTGAGGCTGTTGCTTATGACAATCCCATACCTGGTTATGGAACGCGGAATGCTATAAACCTCCGATTATGGGCTGCTAAACCAAGTGATCAATATGACATGGTAGTGTATTTTGTTCCCTTGTAAGATGTTACAACTATGTAACCTTTTACATCTCAGGATCCCTGAAAACAGATTTTTATGTTTGAACACTATCAGAATTTTAGATTCTCATAATTCAATGGGTTAGTGTGTTTCCTAACCTTCACCTTGTTTTCTGCTCTGAACTTAGTATTTTCAGGAGTCTTATAACACTGGTGACTATATTAATGCAATTATGGACAGACAAAAGGCTGAAACAATAAGCAATGTACTCTATCCAGATGACCGTTCCTATCAGGTACATCCTATGTTTTACTGTATTTGGGAATCAATTCATTGTATTGGTGCTAAAAATTATTGTGACTATCATTCAACGTAAATCTAAACTGCTTTTAAGGACAGGATAGATTGAATGACTGCTTTGCTTTGTTAGTGTGATGACTTGTACTTATGATACCTTACTACTAATTTCCTGATAGTCATCGTTACCTGATCTATGAGAACATAATTTTAGCTGGCAACCCACATTGTCCTCAAAAGCATATACATGGCTATTAGCTGCGAACAAACTTTGATTTGGGTTGGAGCTTCTATCATGGGTTGACATTATGCAATTGAAATTTTAAATGCTTTATATTAATTGTTGCTTATCTATTGATAGGTGGGACCTTGGATGAAGTCATCATTTCTCGTGTGCAAGTTTGTGTAGATGCCTCTTTTAATGCATGAAAGGTTCTCACTACTTGTTTGCTTGGCTTGGCTTATACCTTCACTTGTAATCATGCTACTGTGCAGTCGCATATTTTTGGTGGTGCACCTGCTTATCTTATGCCATCACCTAGCTTTTTCTCTTTTTCTTGTATGTGGCTGGTATCTTTTATCATCATCAGGGTCTTTGAAACTATATTTGGTTATCATCTACAAATTGTTGGAAACATAATCCTATGTGTCTTTAAGCTCAAATATAATCTCTCTCTCTCTCTCTCTCTCTCTCTCTCTTTTAAGCTCAAACATAATCCTCTTTATCATAATTGTCATACTTCAGGGGAAGGAACTACGATTGAAGCAACATTATTTCTTTGTCTCAGCATCACTACAAGATATCATTCGGAGGTTTAGAGATGATCACAATAACTTTGATGAGTTTCCTGAAAAGGTTGTACTTACCTGGTGGTGTTTAAATAAAAAACATAAATAAATGAACAGTTTTCCCCAACACCATGCTCCCTCACCACCCTCCCTCCCCCCCCCCCCCCCCAAAAAAAAAGAAAAAGAAAATAACGTAAGTGCTTATAAGATAGGCTCTGGATCATCAATTAAACTGCCAAAGGCTGATCACATTTAGCACTTTCAGCCAATGATATATACACACAAAACATACTCGTGAACATGCTCATAGACTAGAAGGGAAAAAAGAAAAGGCTTTGATAAAATGTAGTATCTGTAATCTCTTCTGTGATTAGGATCTTTTCTTTTCTCTAATATACTTAGCCTATTCTCTGGAATTTTCGCTCAGGTTGCTCTTCAGATAAATGATACCCATCCATCGCTTGCAATAGCTGAGGTCATGAGAGTGCTTGTAGATGAAGAGCACTTGGATTGGAGTAGAGCATGGGATATCACAAGTAGAGTTTTCTCCTTTACTACCCATACCGTACATGCTGAAGCACTAGAGAAAATTCCTGTTGATCTTCTAGGAAATCTTCTTCCAAGGCATTTACAAGTAAGTTGTCTTTCACAGAACTCACATACTATGCACCTTCAGCTACTTGTGCTCTGGGCATAATTAAATTTTAACGTTACATGCAAAGGTGAAACCTTTAAATTGCATCAATGACTTTATTTTATTGTGTTTTTTCCCTTCCAAATTCTTGAATCATGTCCTTGATGACAAGATTTGTTGATCAACCATAAGCTTGTTTTCTTTTGTTCTTTTGGGAAATTTTCAACAGTGGGGTGAAAGTGTGAAAGGAGCAATAAGGATAATATGTCAAATGTCATTCAAACTCAAGCACATTATACTTTGTGACTTATTGACTCCAAATTTCACCAGATATTATTTATCTTTTTGGTGCAGATCATATATGAAATAAACTACAAGTTCATGGAAGAGTTGAAAAGTATGATTGGCCAAGATTATGATCGCCTTTCTCGGATGTCTATCGTTGAAGAAGGTGCAGTGAAGGTACTAAAGAAAATCTCCAATTCTATTGGATGTTTGCAATAATTGCCTGTTGCTTTCTTGGTTCCAAATTGAAATTCCTCTTTGTTTTTCCTTTTCTTTTGGTTAAGCTATTATCAAAAAAGTTCCGTATACTAATCTGTCTGGTTATTTAAAGTTTCTACATGACCATCTAGCTTCCCGTTTCTTCTTGTGGACTTCCGAAACACTTAAAAGACTTAAAGTTGGATTGCTTCAAATAAAGTTCAATTGACTGAGTAAATCAAACGTGCAAACTGAGGTGGAGGAAATTATACGTTATAAACACAAAAATGAAATACCCCTTGTGCAAGTTGCTTGATAATTGCTGATTTTATGAATTTTTAGCCTAGTTATACAGAATCCTTTTACTAGGACCTTGCATTCACTGCATCCAGCAGATTGTTTGCTCATCTTTTGCGAAGCACTTCTTGTAGGCTTGTTATTGATGTTTATCTACACTTCCCTTTTGACTCCCTCCACTCTTTGTGTTTTCTCTTCTACATTTGGTCTGATGCTTGTTTTCAGGTTATGTATTTTGGACCATATGTGGATTAGTCTTTAGCCGAATAATTTGGAGAAGAGAAAAGCATGAATTTTTAGTCTTTATCTTGAAGGCTTTCTCTTTGGTTTGCCAGTATTTGCTTGATTTTACCTGACAAATTATGGTGCAGGAACTTATTCATGATAATCTTCTTTGAGTTGACAGAGCATTCGAATGGCAAACTTATCAATTGTTTGTTGTCAAATTGTGAATGGCGTCTCCAAAGTACATCTTGATTTACTTAAAGAGAGGGTATTCAAGGTAATTTTGAACAAATTAATTTGTCAAGTAGCATATCTTTCATTTTGTACCTCCTCAGATGCATAGGAGTTAGTGCTTGATGAGATTCTCAAGTTCTCTTAAGACAGCTGCTGCTTCAGCAGTATTTAAATTACCAGATGTTGTTAAGCTGAAATTTGAGTTAGGCCTCTTTTTGCCCATATTTTATCCACCATCCTCATTATATTGGCGAAACAAAGCTTTTAGAATGAAGTGCTTGGTGGACAAGAACACACTAGCAGTAAGATTTTTATGATCACACAAAGTATATCTTTTTTCCATACAAAATAAATCATAAGAAGTTGAAATATTATCAGTCAACCTAAAGCTCATGACTGGAAAACAAATTCAATCCACCTTAATAGGCATAATGAAATTACAGGACAGAAGATTGAAGTGTGATTGATTTCATGATTCTGTTTCCCATCTTTCTGGAGAAATGGAAAGGATTGACAATGAATGATTGCCAGAATGGAAATTGGATATTCCCCATGGGAGCATTCAGTAAAATGATGAGGGTCCTGTAGAAGAAACTTGCATATACTGTTTCTGTGCTCCTCAAATTTATCAAAAAAATCGTCCAACGCAGAGAGTACACTGTCATATTTAACTTCCACAGTTTTCTATTTTACCTTTGTACATTTCGTAGAACGATGTGCAAGCCATTTTATCTTGATCTTTAGTTTGGTATTTATTTTTACAAGCTGAGTGATAGGCTTAATAAGTAGTAGTCAGTCTCTCTCTTTATAGTTAAATAGTTTGCAAATTGGCCAAAACCACCGAGCACATTTGAGCCACATGGCAAGTCTACGAAATATTGTTCTGTCTCAAAATCCTGGTCGCATTCACTAAAAAATTTTACTGGTAGACATGTCTTAGTGCTTCAATCCAGTACATTTTCATCATTAATCCTGATTGTCTAAGACTTTGGTCTTAATTATTGGAGCAAGATTTGTATCAATTTGATTTGCACGACAAGATAGAAGTTTCTTTTTTGTTTGTTATACACCTACTGTTCTGTTTCTTTTAATGTCAAGGATTGCTTTAGAAGCCATATGTAGGAAACAGAAAACTAATATATGTTATAACATCTTGCAGGATTTTTACGAGTTATGGCCTCAGAAGTTCCAGTACAAGACAAATGGAGTTACCCAGGTAAACAAAATAAAATTGTTTTCCCCTAATGTATACCTCTCTTGAAGTTGTGGTTTCTCACCAAGAACTCAGACAAGATGATTTGTATTACTTTCTCAATCTGTGATTTCTTAGTCATTTTGGAAAGGAATTTGTTGTGTAGTATTGTCAAAACACATTGATATTTGCATTGTTTTAAAACTTCTAATATGTGATTATACAAGGCATAGTAGTTTGTCCTCGTAGTAAATGTTCTAACTTCTGTACATTGTTTATCAGCGCCGATGGGTAGTGGTGAGCAATCCAAATTTGTCTTCACTTATCTCAAAATGGCTTGGAACAGAATCCTGGATACGCAATGTTGATCTCTTAGCTGGCTTGCGACAACATGTTTCAGATCCTGATCTACAGCGTGAATGGAAGATGGTAAAACATTGAACTTATTTGCATTTTGTAGTGATCTAGAAAGAACTATTTATGGTGCTGCTATTGCATTTTGAGTATAATGCTGGAAATAATTTTAGTTCATTGACTTGCATAGGTGAAGAAGGTTAATAAAGCGAGGCTCGCAGAATATATTGAAACACTTAGTGGAATAAAGGTTTACTGATATCTACATTTGTTCGAAGTGTTAAGTCTCTTTGTTTTCTGACTGCCAACTTTACGCTCTTGCATTTTTCGAAAGCTTGTATTTCATGCAAAGGTTTTTTGCTGTTTTACTTTGCAGGTCAGTTTAGATGCAATGTTTGATGTTCAGATAAAACGAATTCATGAGTACAAAAGGCAACTGTTAAATATATTGGGGATCATCCATCGATACGACTGCATAAAGGTATCTAAAGCTTTTAACCATATATAGATACATTGGGCACCATGTCTTGATATGACTGCTGTTAGTTGAAAATCTTGTAGCCAATGAGCCATTTGAATCAAATGGCTCGAGAGAAGGTTATAACCATAAATAGCAGTGGTTTTAACTCTGTTCTACTTGTTAGGATATTTTGCGTTAATTATGTTATGTGAAGCAACAGAACTAGATAGTTTACTTCAGGGGTAAGCAGACTTCAGTCCTGACTATTAAACAGTTATTTTGTCCTAATTAGTTCTAGAGTTCTCTGATGTTTAAGATCATGGAAAGGATTCTGCTCCTCTTGCACAAAGTGCCTTATGTCCTTTTGAGTAGCGGAACCTGATTAGACTTGGATGTGTCATAGATGGATTGTATTAATCTTATACTACAAAATGCGACTACTAGTTATTTCTGTATTTCATGTTCAACCAGCAGAAAGATGCCCATAAGATTTTATGCAGCTCTTTGTCATCTTGAAACTGGTTTTTACTTTACCTTTAATCTAATGTATTCGGCTTCTTTCCCCAAAAGTTCTTTTATTAGAAGGGAGTTGAAAGCTCCTAAGTTTGAACATGGTTTAGGTGATGGTTCCCCTGTGTCCCTTTCTTGTAGGTGTAGTATAGGTGATTAACATCATTACTTTGTCGATGTTTTACATCATTACGAAGGTTAATCTTTATCTTCAAAGAATAATAAAGGATGACTAGAGATGTTTCAGTTTTGAAAGTAGATGCATAGTTTTATTCCTTAGTCTAATGAACTTCTAGATCCTGAGGGATGATATACTAGTCTGGGTAATATTTTCTTTTTCTTTTTTCTTTCTCCCAATTTCTGATAGAATATGGAGACAAGTGACAGAAGGAAGGTTGTACCTCGTGTCTGCATAATAGGAGGGAAAGCTGCTCCTGGCTACGATATTGCAAAGAAGATTATCAAACTTTGTCATGTGGTAGCAGAGAAAATTAACAATGATGCTGACATTGGGGATCTCCTGAAATTGGTAGAGCAAAAAACTCATTTCTTTGCCCGTGCTCTTATTCTTAGTCTGTCAGATAAAAACTATTAAGAATGAGTGAAAATGATGCATAAAAACCTACTATAGTTTTTACTGGGTTGGTAGTGGGAGGGCTGGGACCATGTAACTAGCCTACTGTGATTTCTTTTCACTAATTGCGGAACATATAAAGACATTATTCTTTATTATTATTTTTTTAAAATTCTCTTCAGTCTACATGAACTAGCTAGAGTTATTGGCTCATTCATTAGTACAACAGGTTTTTATACCCGATTATAATGTCTCTGTGGCTGAACTGGTTATTCCAGGAAGTGACCTCTCGCAGCACTTAAGGTATGTCTTTTCTCCTGTCTATGTTGATCATTCGTTGCCTTTAATCTTTTTCGTTAATTTATTGTGGTTGACTGCTATTGATATATCATGTTTTCTATTCAAATCAAACTTTTGCATGGGAAGCTGCATACCTAAATTGATCCTTTTCTGGCCATTATATTCAGTTTCTTCTTGTTACAAGCATTCAAGGTATGTAAATGACTTAGAAAAAGTGTGATCTATCCTTTCTATGACTGTGGATAAGGGCTTTGAGCAACTAGTAGTATATCCAATTCCTTTAGGATTATCATGGCATCAAAGCATTAATTGCCCATAAGGTCATTCAGAACAATGTAAAACCCAAGAAATTTAACCAGAGCCATAAAGTTTCAAACCTAAACCGTCATACTAGTTCTTGACAAATTTTTAGAGCTTGTTGATGTCAACTGATGATCAAGACCCCGGGATGACTTTATGTGGCTGTCCATACTGGGAATTTAGGTGTGCTTGGATAAAGATTATATGTAATGTTTGTACTTTTAGCTTGATGAACAAAGTCCTGAACTGCAGCTTGCCAACTAAATGCGGTGTATTTAGGATGATTCACTATGGTTTTTTGGATGTTATGCTACTTTCTGTGTCTATAATTTGTTCTATATTTTTGAAGTACGGCTGGACATGAGGCATCTGGAACTGGGAGCATGAAATTTTTGATGAATGGTTGTTTGCTGCTAGCTACTGCTGATGGGGCAATAGTTGAAATAATGGAGGAAGTAGGAGCAGATAACATGGTAATTACCATTAAAATGATTGATCTGCTTTAAAAAGATTTTCTTTTGATAGTTTTGCATGGTGAAAGGCAATTTTCATTTGAAGTTTGCTCAAGAGTGAATGCCTTAGCAAAAATGCATGCATACTGAAGATTCTGACAGCTTTTGACATGTGGTGAAAACTCCATAAAGAAAATGCTAGGATGGAAAGCAGTTGTTTTTGATGTGCTAGTGAAAAGTTATAAAATGAGAAAAGAAAATTCCATGTGAATTGAGTTACTTTTTTTGCTCATTTTATGCTTAGGTTTTATGAAGGTTTAAAACCTTGTCCAACTGTAGCATCCAAAAGCTTCTTAATGCATTCAGAATGATTTCTTCCATTAGGATGTAAGTTATGATGCTCTGAAGAGCAGGCTTTATAAAAGAACAAAGGTCTAGATACCTTCGTTTTTTTCCTTTGTTTTGCAATTTGTTGTTCTTTTAGAAGTGCAAGAAAATGGTAATTTGTTTGTCCTTGGATTGTTTGTGTTTGTATGTGCGCATGTGTGTATGCCTTTTCTTTTAATTTGATATGACGCGTATACATTGTTGCAATGCACTTGCATGGTGGTTTGTCAACTGAATTTAGTCAACATGTTGAGCATTTAAACCAGTATTTTGTGACATGGCACCTATTTATATCGATTGTAACAATAGTAACAGTTCTGTTGCCACTGTATGGCCATAGCAAGTAATGGATCTCTATTAAGCTGATGAGCTGTTATGCTGAAAGCTACTAAAATACAATCTGAGAATGTGCTAGCAGGAAGAATGCAACTTTGACTTGATATCCAAAGATGTGTTGTTAATGCATAAGCATATGGAGTTTGACCTTATTGGGTTTGCAGTTCTTTGGATATGTGTTTATGCAAATTTACTTTGACTGGTGTGCTCTAGCTTTAAGGCATCCTCACCATTGAATTATTGGTTGTCTTGCCATTTACTCTTGCTTATATGATGAATTCACTCCTCAAAATTTGGCAGTTCTTATTTGGTGCAAAAGTGAATGAAGTTCCAGCATTGCGTGAGAAGGGAGCTTCACTCAAAGCACCCCTTCAGTTTTTGAGAGTTGTAAGGTAAAGAGTCATTAAGCAATCTCACTGTTCTCATCAATGATTGCTCTGTTGTTGTAGTTCTGTGTTTTGCTTTCCTTCCTGCTGAGTTCTGACATATGTATGGTTAGAACCTTTGGCTCCAACTAGAGGGGAAAACCATAAATTCCTATAGCGCATCTGAAAAATTATGCATATTTGTAAACTTCCATGTAAGAGGTTGGCTGCAAATCCTAATATTCACCCTCTTTGTGAATTATATCTTCTGTGCCTTGCCGTCCCAATATGTGCTTGTGCAATGACTATTCAAACTCATCATTAAACTTCTTTTTACTGAATCAGTGTGTCCATGATTTGCAGAATGGTCCGAGATGGTTATTTTGGCTTCAAAGACTATTTCAAGTCATTATGCGACACTTTGGAGGATGGGAAAGATTTTTATCTCCTGGGATATGATTTTGCTAGTTATTTAGAGGCTCAGGTAGTGTTCTGGCCCTGGGCAATTGTTTTGCTTCCTTAAAATTGTGGTAGGACTAAATCAACATGATATTGTTGCAGGCTGCTGCTGATAGAACATTTGTTGATCCAGAGAAGTGGATTCATATGAGCATCCTGAGTACGGCTGGCTCTGGAAAGTTCAGCAGTGACAAAACAATAGAAGAATACGCAAAGCATACCTGGGGAATTGAACCTTGTAAATGCCCTTTTTGATGCAAAACATTGAGAGTTCCAATAGCAGCAATAATGTATCTAGAGAGCCGTCCTGAATTGATAGGCAGAAGCAGCCTGTTTGCATGGGCAAAGTACTACCTTGTCTTTCCTGTCATGATCTATGCTCTCTAAAGTACAATCAGTGGCAAGGGTGTGTGATCACATCACCACAATGCTTCTTCTCAGTTGCTTTAGACACTGGAAATTTATTCATTCCCTGGTAGAAGCTGCAGAAATGGTTGCATCAGCATCAGAAAGGCAATAAAGTGCGTCCTCTCTTACATCAAGATAAATTCATCGCTGAAGTTAGAAGCTGCAATAAATGGTTTCGTCCATGATGTGGAATGCAACTTGTATCTCTCATTCTGTCTCAATAGATTTTATGATACTATACATGGAACCCCAATAGATGATAATGTCAAAAGACGTCCCCCTGATTGAGCAAGGTCTCGGTTAGCTTGGGTAACAGATGGGGGTAAGGCCTGCAGCTCCTTAACTTTGGCAGGTACTCCCTCCGTCCCATTGAAAGTGTCATACTTTCTATTTTAAGATATCCCAAAATATTTGTCACTTGTTAAAAATAGTAAAGACTTTTCATTCAATTTCACTCTTTTACCCTTTTGGTCCCCACAATAATCAAGTTAAGTGTGCCCTTTGAGCCCACTTGTTCAGTATTCATGTGTTTGAAAAGTTCATATGAATACGTGCGTGGAGTGAAAAATCATAAGGAACTTGGTTGAGACCTCAGCGTGCAAAGCACGCACAAGATATATGCAAACAAAACAAAAGTTGTGGTTCTACCCTCCAGTAGTTGTTTAGGCTTTTAATTTGAATTGGGATCAATACCTGAACCTATTGCATTTACACGAAGAGCTTTGGCGAGGGACAAAACGGTAAGCAACTCACTTATGCAGGAACTATTCATAAAAAGCACAGTTTTCAAAAGCACATGAAGAGCTTTGGCGAGGGACAAAACGGTAAGCAACTCACCTATGCAGGAACTATTCATAAAAAGCACAGTTTTCTAAGGGGGACGAAATTTTTGGGACGGAGGGAGTACTAGATATTTTTGGGACGGAGGGAGTACTAGATAGTAGCAAACACCAACTCAATGCAGTTTCGCAATAGCCTTGTCAAGGACCTCCAGGTTACTAATAGGCAGATAGATATCTATAGATTTGAGTGGGTTTGCTACTTTATTGTTTCTGCAGAATTTGTTGTTTCTACTTTATAGCTACTAATTTTCTTCCCATTCTTATTGACCTTGGACCTGAAAATGTACAATTTCGATGGGGAAAGGAAGTTTATAAATTTCTAACAACGTTCTAACTCTGCCAGGGTTTCAAATGAAAAAGAAAGGGGGAATAAAAGCAGATATAAATGAAGAAATGAATTTTCCTCTAAAACTGTTAAAGAAAAGAAACAGTAGCTTTCAGATTTACCAAAACAAGGGGCCCAAAAAAAAAAAATGAAGAAGAAGGAGAAGGGGGAATTAGCGTGCATTTTGGGCATTTGAAGATCAACAAGATGTCCAATATTTAGAGAGAAATGCCAAAAATGGAATTATGCTCCCAGATATATTTTAATACGCTTCGGCTTAGCTTCATAAATTTTGTTCTTTTCTTTCATATTTTATCTCTAAATAACCCGACTCGTTGTAATGTAACGGTTGAAAGTAGTAGTTAGTTTAGTTAGGGAGGGGTCATCTGACAAGTGACGATCAAATCTTTCCTCGTACGACTCAAACTTCTAAAGAGCAAAAGCTGAAAGCGGTAGTAGGATTGGAATGTCGATTCTCTTAGCTTTGTTTGTGGCTACGTTCACGCCTCTTGTCTCATTCCTCGAATCAACGACGGCTTTGACTTCTCAAGTCAGCACTCGGACTGCTTTGTCCGGAGACTCGCCGACGACATGCGACTCTCTATTACGCGAAGTCAAGGAAGCCCAGTTTAAGCTCGCTCAATTAGGTCACTTCTTTAAACTCTATTCATCACCAGACGGTATTCCGAAGAATTTGAATTTAGTCATTTTAGATTTTATGTATTTGCTAAATGAACCAATCTTAGGATGTGTTAATAAGATTTTAATCCTGTGAATTTCTCTCCTTTCTTCTGAAATATGTGGCTCGAACAATTTTAACCATTGTTTCTGTCAGGAGGAACATGATAAATAAGATTATTATGTGGGTGGGATAGATTTTTGCATTTTGTCTCTAGTACTAGTACTCTTATTGACTGACAGCGACGCAGTCATTGGACAGAGAATCTTGACAATGTGGTAGTATCAATGCAGAGTCTGCACTTGTGAAAAGCTCCCAGGATTTGAATGCTAAAGGTCTACATGCCAGAGAATGTGAGAAGAAAATTGAGGACTTGAACCTTGAGATAGATCTTCTAAAGACTGCTTTAAAAAGCTTTGAGGTTGGTCCTCTATTACAAGCTTGACAAGTTGCTGCACTCGGTGTTTTTTGAACGGACAAGTGTGCTTTTGCTAGTAATCAACAAATTAGTTGGTCTCAGACAAAAATCATTTAGTTCTTTATATGGAACAACACTTCCCCCCCCCCCCCAACCAATGTATTAGCAGAAATTTGTGTTTGAGGGAGAGACCTGTCATAGGGAATGATGAGGTAGTTGACAGCAACTATGGTCTTTTTTTTCTGCCTGCGCATTTTCCGTTGTTTTTTACAGGTTAATTTTCTTGTTCTGAGCACAGTTCTTGTTAGCTGTTCATCCATTTGGTAGTACGATGTTGATATGGTTAATATGCATCTAGTCATTGTACGTTGTTAAACTGCACATGATTGTCAAGACTGAGATAATGATTTGTGGCAGAAGAAAATAGAAACTGTTCTTAGCCTTTTAAATGAAACGTTGAATAAAATGGGAAAAGTACTTGCTGAAAGATGATGATAAATACATGATTAGATATCTGATTTGATTGCAGG
The DNA here is from genome assembly GCF_003713205.1 of Coffea eugenioides. Lineage (NCBI taxonomy): Eukaryota > Viridiplantae > Streptophyta > Magnoliopsida > Gentianales > Rubiaceae > Coffea > Coffea eugenioides. The sequence continues at coordinate 13,569,749 of NC_040036.1, read as the reverse complement.
ATGTTTCCTCACATGCAAAGGAAAAGCTTTCTGCTCTTGAAGGAGAGGTATGGAATTTTAAATCCACTTATGTTTTCCAAATAAGTAATTTGTTCAATTGTTGAACATATATAAAGAGTAGAATTGGTGATTTTGCAGCTTCAACTTCTTTGGTCTGTCTCAAGGAGAAACAATTTTGAGATCCACACGCTTGAGCATAGAGTACATGATGCTGAAAAGAGATTAAATGCAGTTACATCAAAAGCGGAAAAGGTCAGTGGTATGTAATGTCATTGATGATCTAGTTACTTACTGAAGATTTACTGTGGGAACTACTCTAGGAATTACCTAAATAATGCCTATTTTCTTCGAAACTTGTGAGTTTGTTATGTTTATTGTCTAGAAGACAGAAAACATCTGGCGTCAAAAATATTACTTCGAGTTCCATCTGAAAATAATGTATTTATAGTCTGCATACATACTCTGTATCTTTCCTTCTCAAACTGTTCTTTTTTGGCACCATAAAATTCATTTTGTTGTAAGTTTGTAATAACACGAAGGGCCTCCTCTCTAGTTGTGGTGGCTCGTTATTAGGTGTAGAAGTTTAGGATCTATAAGGTAAGAGAAAGAAAGTAGTAGTAGAGAAGTTGCTCGATATGAATATCAAGTAAAGCCTGATTGTGGCAGAGAACTTTTATTCATAGATCTGATGCTCATTACTGATAGCTATCTCTCTGGTCTGTTAGGGGAAAAAGATATGTCTTATTAACTAAATTAAACTTTAAAACTTTTGTCTTTAATTTTCCCTGTGGAAATGTAACAACATCCTTCAAAGAGATAAGATGGGACTACAGCAGTAAAATGAAAAAGTTGTGCATGGTTTGTCTTTGGTTGCTGGTATTTTCATGTCTTTCTTGAGAGGAAGAATGATGAGTAATCTTTTGTTTTGGTTGTATTCATACTGGAAAAAAATTTCGTCTTCTTATTGAGATATCTGTGGAGTATGCAGCTGGTCCTTTTCTGTTTGGTAAAGTTTTGTTTCTTGCATGTTTTAGTGGAGTGTGGCATTATCAGCTATGACTTATATGGTGGTATCATCTAAAGGATATGCCAGTTCTTAGAGGATTGTTTGTTGAAATATTAGAGTGAAAAGGGAACAACATCTAACTATGAGAAAAATGTAGTTCCGAACTTGGATTATCCCATGTTTTGTATTTGATGATAATGTTTATGTTGCTCAGCATCAGTTTCATTTAATCAGAAGTGTAAATAACTAACTCTCAACTTTTTTTTTGTGCGTACAGATGGCTGATATTGTATCTGAACAGTGGATTCAAATTCAGCAACTTGAACAAGCTGTTCAAATGATACAGGTGTCTCTCACTGCAGTTCAAGTTTTGTACCCATGTTGACAAATTACTCAACTCATATTTGACTTGTTTCAAACTTTTATATTCAGGTGAGGGCATTGAAGGTTAGAAGGCAGCTGAGGACCGCAAGATGTCCATTTGTGAAGGTTGCGATTCTATATTTTACACCTTGCTCTGATTTATTACTAGTGAATAATGTACTATCAAACCAGCGAATGTTGGCAAGATCTCTTATTCATGATTTTCTTGCATACTTTGAACAATACAAGAACCTAATGACCTTTACTGTTGTAGTTTGTGAGAAGTTTATTCTTGCATACTTTGAACAATACAAGAACCTAATGACCTTTACTGTTGTAGTTTGTGAGAAGTTTATTTGCTGAACGCCTTGAAATGCTAAAGGGGATTCTAGACCCATATATAGCCACAGGAAGGTCCGTTTTGGAGAGGTCTCCACATCATCTGCAGAGAACCTTTTCAACAGTAGAATATTGCCATCACTGGGTATGCTCTGCCTCCTTCTTCCCTCTAGATTTTTTGAGGTAAAACTTTAAGTAATTTTCAAATTAATGAAGAATTATAATTTTTATGAGATAATTTGTCACTTTGCATTTTCTAAGAAACTAGTTCTTCCTCTATTTTTCCGTCTCCTGTTTCATATACTGATTGCTGATCCCCCCCCCCCCTCCTATCTGGTTCTTTTGTTTTCTTTTCCCTTTCTTTTTAGATCTGATTTTGGATGGTGGTTACCAATGAAGTATCAATCAACCATAAAGAAAATTCTTTTCCTGCGAACTTGCAAGTCAGGCCAATAATGTTGGATCTTTGCTTTTGTTTTGCCTCTTAGTATTGGGGTACTGATAGTAATGGATGGTTTGGCACCTTGAGACACAGTTTTTGCTCTCTTGATATCACTCATCGTAAATTATTTTTCTTTTGATCCTGTTTTGGACAAAGCCTGCTTTCTTGCTCAAGTATACATGGTGAACTTGCTGTGACTTGGACTTGGAGTACTATCAAAATGAATTGTGTTAAAAACCATTACAATCGACATTTCCTCACAAGATTTCGTTTGTTCTCTTTGATTGATCTAAGTGGCTTGAAATCAACTGAATTGGCTGGTTCTCAAGCTGATTTTCTGCTTGTACTCTTTTCACGTCCACTTCCTATACACGAACAGTGGCATATTTTGGACAGACTAATGGCTTAATTTCTTGCAGTAGACTGACTGGGAGGGATTTTTGGATGATCTTAACACGTGTATTATTTAGTTACAAGGTTGTATCAAGCAGTCAATGTTGAGGAATGAGTTTACTGCAGTTCTTGCTAACGACGAAGTGGTGTTTTTTCTGGTAGTTCATTTTACTTCTATGTTTTCAAGCTTGATGATGCGTTGTAGACATGTAATTTGTTAATCTACTCATCTGAAACAATGCAGGCTTCAGCATTGGTCACCTTTCCAATATTAAGCACTGCATGTTATTTTCATCACGTTTTATATAAGTTGGGATGAATCTCTTCTATTGAACAAGTTGGCATGCTCTTCAGTCTTGAAGGGAGCTGGCACGCTCTTCATCAAAATCTCTACTCAAGAAAGTTTAATACTCCTGATACAGTTGCAGACAGAAAGGGTTGTGATAGCTACTGCATCAACACAAGAGTTGGAACGATTATAACTTCCCTTTCTATGCTTCAGCTAAATGGTTGGAACAATCATATGTTTCCTCACTGTAATGCCACCCTCTTTTCAGGGGTGCATCAAGTCAATTCCACTAATGTTTAACAAAGTGACTTCTTAGATTTGGTATGTCTGCGAAGTTTTTCATTCGTTAGGCATCAGAGTCAAAGATCCACTTGGAAGAAATGTGGAAGTGTCAAATGTTATTCTGGTTTTTGTGGCCATTGTCTTGTTTCTGCTAGCATTTACTTTAATGTCGCGTGGAGATTAAAGATTGTTGCTTTTGTAAAATCAAGGAACGAGGAAATGTGGGCATGAATAGGGATTTTTGGGGCCAAGGATTGGGGATATGACGAGAACATACACATATAACTGAAGGTAAGAGCTGACAAAAAGCCACCGTGCCTATTTTGTTTTTAATTATTATCATTTTTGGCTGTGAGATTCAGAATTTAAATTCTGTCACAATTAAAAATGGGAACGACGTAAAAAAGGGTGAGAGGATAAAAAAAATTTTATAAAAAAAAATAGAAAATATGTTTGGTCTAATCCTAGTTATCAATCATATCAAGTAACATCTCTTCTGTTCGCCTTTTTATCCTTCGGACAAATGGATTCGCACGATTAACTCTATCCTTGTGACGTTTTGCACTTGAACCAGAAAGGAAGATCCAAAAAATTGGGGGAGGAAATTATGGATACTCTGATTTTCCAGACCCTTGTATGTAATTTCACTGAATCCATCTCGCTCAATCTTTCTTATTTTTCTTTTTTCTGTTTTTCCCCTCCTTTCAATCCTTTAATTTGCTGTCTTCTTCGTATAGGCCTATCAGTAACAGATGATAGAAACGATCCAGCAAACAAACGCAGAGGGGAAAATGGCGAGAGGACCCCAATGATGCCAAGAAAATGGAAGACACGACATGGGAACAAAGAATCCATGCTTTGACCCATATCATAACCAACCCTACAACCACACCACCCCTCCATTCTCAATTCTTCATAGCCACCCAAGTTCCCTGCTACATCCACTGGGACTACCCGCCAATTCTCTGCACCAAACCCTCCTCCACTTTCCCATCTCTGCATCTCAAATGGGCTATCTCTCTTTTCCTCAACAAGGTCTCCAGATTGGGTCTTCCCAGGACTTCTTGGAGGTCCAAATGCCCGTTTCAATTGCCCCCACCAATCATCCGTACTAAAGGAGTGGAGGAAGCTCAGTGGGGTGATGCTGAGAAGAGAGAATATGTGAGGAAAAGATTGAGAAGGAAACGACTTGGGAGCAATGTTCATCCCTTGATTCCAATTCTTGTACCAAATCTATTGTTGTTTGCCCTTCTGTTCTGGGATCCTGTACCAGAGTACACTTTGTAGGTAAATTTCTGTTTTATCATCATCATCATTTGTGGATATTGTGAGAGCACTAACGTACCTTTGGGTGTAATTGTGTATTTTGACTTTTATTGTCGCTAATCTATATTGAGCAGGACTTGAAATTGGGAATTGTTATTAAGCAGTAATATCTAGCTTTGCTTGTGCTGTCACTTGCAGTTGTTAGATTAATCCCTAGATAGTATTATGGAACGAAGAAATTGCAATTGCTTGATCAATTTTTTGCCAATCATCTACTTTAGTTGAATGGAAGTATTTCCTTTGGAAAATTCAGCAGGAAAATTTGTTAAACTCTGTTGAGCGTCTGCCGTTCTTCATTTTCCTTTGAAAGCTGTTTGGATATGTGCTTAGTTTCCAGAAGCTTGGGAAAGTGGGAGGAAGAGATAACTTGGGCATCCAACTCATTTAGGTATCAGTTTAAAAGAGTAACCTTTGCAATTACAGTCTATAAACTGTGGAGTGCTAGGAATGCTGTGGGGTTTTTCAAGCTAAATATATAACTGCTACTGGGATTATGAATTCCATCATTGATATGGTGTAGAATGTGGTCAGAACTTGGGACAAAATTCCAGGATGCAAGGAGAATTGTGGATTGGCACTAGGATGGGGACTCTCTCTAGATCAGTTCTGCTAGATTTTTGCATAGGCTGTGCACAGTTAGTTGTTCCCTTACGTGTAATTGTCGTTGCTTATCATCAATAAAAATCATTTTTTTGCTTGTAAAAAACGCAGTACAAGATCATAGAAAGAAATTCTCTCTATTTTTTTACTCGAACAGCGGAAGAATCAAGAAATTCTCTTGTGATTTCTCCTTCACATTCTTTGGGTTACTTCGGAATCCTATTATCTAAATAAGCGGAACTAGTCATGGTTGTGGCCAAAAGAAGGGTAAGTCGTACTTACTTAGTTTTTTTTTTTTTTTTTTTTTTTTGGACAATGAACATTTCTATAACTTAATTTATAATGGGCTAGCAGGTATAAGAAATATTCTAACACTTCTTTTAAATTTTTATTATTGCAATTTTAGTACAAAGGGAAGTTCGAACTTCCGACCTACCTCTTTAAGAGGGATTTAGTCCTTTTTTACGGTGGCTCAGTGGTTTCGTACTTAGTTTGATGGGAAAGTGTGATCTTCTTCCAGTGCGCTTGGAAAGCGAGAAACGGTCAGAAAAGAAAGGTTTTGGACCGATACTTTTTAATTTCTGTGGTTTGGGAGAAACCGTGAAAACAAAAGGGTTGGACAGATTTCGGCCATGCTTGGATTGCTTGTTTCCGTCGGAAAATATTGTTGTTTTCCGTGATCACATTTCCCTACCATCTTTTTCCCTCACATATATCAATTCACTACAGTAATTTTCCCATGAAAAATGACGAAAAATGCAATCCAAACACAACCTTCGTTTTCCTTCTAAAGCCAAAAGTGTTTTCCGCCCATTTTTGGCCGAATTTGGGTGGAAAGTTGAGAGAAAATTTTGTATAATTTTTTGAAAATACCAACTTTATCCTTGAATGACTTATGAACTAAAATTTTAATAACATCTATATCCAAAATCATCTCATTTCTTTCATAAACTCCCAAATAATATTAAAGTACCTTCACTTTTTTTTCTCATCTTTTATTTTATCTGGTAACTTAAGATTTCTCTTCTTTTCTTTTCTGTCCTCAACTCCCAAAAGACCCATTCAAGTTTCACAAACTTGTTATATAACTAAACTACTATTAGATTTTGAAATCGACAAAAAGCAAGTTTAATTTCCAAATAACCTTAATAAATACTACTATGATTAAAGTATATAGACACAATTAGTTGGATGAATTTTCTAAAGTAACTTGAACATAAGTGTAAAGTGAAACACGAGAATTGGTTCCTTGATGATATCAGACCTTTTTTGTTTTTTGGTGAAACACAAGTTTAATTTTGAATTCATAATCTCCTACTCATAATTTTTCTTTCTTTACCATCCAACCCAACCCTTCCCCTCTATCTTGCTGGTTACAAAGTCTAAAAGAAAGAAGTTTAACCTTTAAATATATGGTGGTTGAAGTGAGTCTAAAAGAAGGAATTTAACCTTTAAATATTTGGTGGTTGAAGTGAATTTTCTGTTTCCTCAAGAAAGTGCAAAAGAAAACGTGGCCAAACCAGTAATAGTGCTTAATTTTCTTTTCTTCCACTGAAAGATTTCTGGTACTGAAAACTACTCATTGACAGAGTCAAACGTCGTCTGACTCGTGGCCTTCCAGCATCTTGAGCCTTCTACTTGACGCGCCCCAAAAGTTTCTCCGTCTTTGGAACAAGGCCCCAAAAGTTTCTCAACTTGGTTAAACCGTTCCAACCAACCCTTCGTTTCTCACCACAACACATCTTGAGGAAATTGCCACATCTTTACCTATCAAGACAAGATAGTCCGGCTGTAGCGTAGGTATCAGCTGTATTCGTATTCTTGCAGAATTTGATGAACCCATTGCTCAAGCAACTATAATCTTCTTGGTTGCAGGTGCGAAAATATAAAGAAAATCCCATGATTTAGAACGATGAGAGCCAATGAGAAAACAGAAACCACCTATACCATTTTTGAGGCTACATGTTAATTTAGCCCCTCGAACAACATCTATTGTCCCCCTTAATCAATTATAAATGTCTGTGAACTAGTTGATTGAAGCGATTAACTACAAAACATACTCAAAACATACGCCTAACACCCAAAAAAATATGTAGTAGACTGTAGTATAAACATGATTCAAACACGTTTTGCCTAATTTGTATATATAGTAGTAGTCTAGACTGAAAGCTTATTGACCGAAAGTATGCAATTCTAATTACTAGTTCGTGGAAATTAAACTATGATAAGTAAATGAGACAAATGCACAATTTGAGAGGTAAAAAGCACGTCTTACATTAAAACTCTCTTGATTTGCAGTACATGCTAGATATATGATAATGACAAGTTGCCCAAGAGTTAAGAACTAAAAATGACGAGATGCATATGAAAAAATGTTGAGATTGCCTTCATGTGAGTTCTGTAATGGAAATCAAGATGCCATTGTCATGTAGGTTAAGAACACACAATTGGTCTAGGATCAAATCAACAATAGAATAAGTTTTTTTCTTAAAATTCGCAATGATAATGAGTACTTCTACTTTGGAGCGTTAGAATTTAGAGAACTACACTTAAAAATTTCTAGAATGCTGTTATACGTGTCAATAGAGACATTGCCAGATCTTTAGTAATTTTTATACAGTTAGTAGCTCATTCAGTCATAAGTATTCTACAATCTACATCCTTAAAAAAATCTGCTTCCGCGGTTTCCTTCTACAAATCGGCTCATTGTATTGCACTGCCACTATCACCTAAACGGTGACCCTCTTTGTCCATTACCTTGATTTTCCTAACAACTCGCTCCTAATCTTTCTCTTAATATCACTCTCTATATATAACACTAGTCTCCATCTCACTACTCATTCACTACCAATTCTTCATTGTTAAAAAAAGGGAGACCAACTCAATCTTTTTCCTTCTACTTCCCTCAAGTCCTATCCTTCACTGATCATCATCAACAATATACTTAGATCACGGTTCATAATATGGAAACCGTGTTGCTTTTTACCATAGCCATTGGTACTTCAACTTATCTCCTATGGTTCTATCTTCTAGCTCGAAAGCTTACCGGTCCAAAAGTTTGGCCATTTTTTGGCAGCCTTCCATTTTTATTCTTGAACCGAAGACGATTTCACGACTGGATAGCTGGAAACCTCCGGTCCACCGGCGCAGCTGCCACGTACCAAACAAGCACCATTTGTATACCATATCTGGCACGTAGACAAGGGTTCTATACGGTCACATGCCACCCTAAAAACATCGAACACATTCTCCGAACCCGGTTCGATAACTATCCCAAAGGCCCCACATGGCAAACCGCCTTCCATGATCTTCTCGGGCAAGGTATATTCAACAGCGATGGTGAAACATGGCTTATACAGAGAAAAACTGCTGCCCTCGAGTTTACAACCAGGACTCTTCGTCAAGCCATGAATAGGTGGGTGAACCGGACCATCAGAACCCGGTTGTGGGTTATTCTGGAGAAGGCTTCCAAAGAACACATTGCAGTGGACTTGCAGGACTTGCTACTACGCTTGACATTCGATAACATTTGTGGCCTTACCTTCGGTAAAGATCCCGAAACCCTCTCCCCTGAATTACCCGAAAATCCTTTCGCCATAGCCTTCGATTCAGCGACTGAAGCAACACTGCAAAGATTGCTCTACCCCGGTTTTTTATGGAGGTTGAAGAAAATCTTCGGTTTTGGAGCTGAAATGAGACTAAAGAAAAGCCTTGAGGTCGTGGAAACCTACATGACTGATGCTTTAGACGCACGTAAAGAAACTCCGTCCGATGATCTCTTATCCCGCTTCATGAAAAAGAGGGATGTCGACGGAAATCTCTTCCCAAGCTCAGTCCTCAAACGCATTGCGCTCAACTTTGTTCTTGCAGGCCGCGACACTTCCTCTGTAGCTCTCAGCTGGTTCTTCTGGCTTGTCATGAACAACCCTCGAGTTGAGCAAAAGATCGTCAACGAATTATCCACCGTTTTACAAGATTCTCGAGGCGATGACATAGAAAAGTGGATTGAAGAGCCATTGGTGTTTGATGAAGCCGACAGGTTAGTCTATCTTAAAGCTGCATTAGCTGAAACCCTCCGTTTATACCCCTCAGTGCCTGAAGACTTCAAATATGTAGTCTCCGACGATGTCTTGCCGGACGGGACGCATGTTCCGGCTGGTTCAACGGTGACTTATTCGATATACTCGATGGGAAGGATGAAGACTGTGTGGGGAGAGGACTGCATGGAGTTTAAACCGGAGAGGTGGCTCTCCACCGCTGGAGACCGGTTCGAGCAGCCTAAGGATGTTTACAAATTTGTCGCGTTCAATGGTGGACCGAGAACTTGTTTAGGCAAGGACTTGGCTTACCTCCAAATGAAGTCTGTGGCTTCAGCAGTGCTTCTTCGTTACCGGCTATCACTGGTCCCCGGTCACCGGGTTGAACAAAAGATGTCTTTGACCTTGTTCATGAAGCATGGTCTGAAAGTGTATTTGAGTCCACGTCTGCTTGCAGCTCCAGCTCCAGCATCAATGGTTGCCATGTCAGCATAAAAGGTGACAAAGTAAAATTGGGAGTTTTGAATGAGGGCAGAACTGGAATTTCACAGTAAGGGTTGGATTGGGTCTGGGTTCCACAGGTTCAAAATGAATATTGGTGATTTAATTTGCATTTACATTTTGTTATAAATATTCTGGAAAAGTTTGTTTGATGTTTATATACATATTTGAGAGTGGTTACTCAAATATAGTGAAAGCAAAGGATGTTTTCGTCAGTTAAGAGCTGGTTCTTGTCCAGGGAGAAAAATTTGTAATTTCCATGTCCATAGATATGAATTTTCATCTGCTACTCCATTAAATTAATAAAAGGGAAAGTTTTATTTATGGTGCTGATTGATTTATCTCTCACAACACATGACAATGAAATTCTTCAAGTCTTTACATCTCTAATCTGGAAGTGGCCTCTTGGTCACTTTACTATAGACTCGTAGCAAACAACCCATTAAACTAGTACTTAATTTCAAGTCAACAATAGGTAAACAAACGAAAAACTGATATCTTTTTCATTGCATTTTTTTTGGGTTCTGTACTAGCACGAAATCCCGGGATTGAGGTTCCCAAGGAGGGAAAAAAAGTTCCCGAGACAGAGGTTCTTATGAAACAACGAAGCAGAGCTGGGGTTGGTCCCCGGTTCAACTCCGATACCTAAAGTTAGCAAATGTAGGAGTTAGGTTTTGTGATCAGCTACCTTGAGGGAGGTGTTTATAGTATGATGATTGGTAGGTTACTAGATTTCTGACCGCTTTAATGAGGTAGGGTGCGACTACAGGTCGACTATAGGTTTGAGTATCTAGCTAGTTAGAGGGTGATGTCAATTACTTCATATCAACCACGTGCTGCGCTCATGAGGCCATTCGAACTGTAAGGATGCGATCTTGCTTGAGTAGTAGTCCTCGGAAGGGGTCTCGGGCGCCTCAAGTTCCAAATGGACGCCATAGGAATGTCTCTAAACTGTGCATGCAAATAAATATAATTATTCATGGATGACTAATATAACAAAAAAGATTGTATTTGGATATTTGCAGCAGTTATACTCATGTATACTCAAGAGGTAGTTTTTGGACAGCCGAGCCGCGCTCACCTGTTACGTCCTCTCTCGGAACGGGGTGACTTTATAATGTACTTTTCCTACACTAGACGGGGCTTTTTTTCCCGGGTCCCTCCTGAAGAGGTGATTTTTTTGGTAACTAGACCGACCGACTGAGATGAAGTGAGGGCCCCGAAGTGAACCTCGTGTCCGAAGTGAGTGGCGGGGCTTCTCCACTGGGATCACTCCGACGATTTAGTATGAGAACGAGAAAGATAATAGTATATGAGAATGAACAGTGTGCTTACTTGTTGGGAGTGTGTCTGGGGTATTTATAGAGGGAGAGTAGAGGACAGAGCGGAGGGCTTATGCTGGTGGGACCCACCCTCTGGTCATTACGGCTCTGTCCCGTGTCAGGAGGTCTGACTCTGACACTGTAGCTGCCTGAGCATGATGACGGGGAGTATTGTGCAGGTGCCATTAAGTGCCTCCAGTGCTTTTCAGATAAAGCACTGGTCCTGGGTGATGTCAGGTGGTTTGACATCATCAGCGTGCAGCTGAGGTGGGGGTGCCGAGGTCGGCTACACAGTAGGCTAGGGAAACGGCCGAGGCCGAGCTCAGGGGTGATGCCCGGGACACGGATGAGCTCTGATGAGGGACGAGGTGAGTTCACCTCGGCCACTCGGGATGGCCGAGGTGAGCATCCTCAATAAGCCCCCCAAGCCTCGGATGCTCCGAGCAAGGGAGGTGCCGAGGCTTCCTGGTGCTGAAGTCATGAAGAGTCGAGGTCCAGCTGCCTCTCTTCATCGTTCACCTCGGCGGCATAGGCTGCCAGCCGAGGACTGGGGGTAAGGATCTCAGCCGGGATGACAGCTTCGGCGCCGTAGGTCAGTGAGAATGGGGTCTCTTGTGTTGCTGACCTCGGCGTCGTCCTATACGACCACAGGACACTGGGGAGTTCCTCCACCCAAGATGACCCAACTCGGTGTAGTCGGGTCTTGAGACCATGCAGGAGAGTTCGGTTGAAGTTTTCTGCTTGACCATTGGCCTAAGGGTGGCCTACCGAAGTGAAGTGTTGTTTGATGCCGAGGTTCTCGCACCAAGTCTTGAACGGGTTCTCGGCAAATTGTCTCCCATTGTCCGAGATGATGATCTGAGGTATGCCGAAGCGGCAGACAATGCATTTCCAAAAGAATTTTTGAATGGCCAGCCCCGAGATGGTCCGAAGTGGCTCGGCCTCGACCCACTTAGTGAAGTAGTCCACAGCAGTCACCAGGAAGGTATAGCCCCCGACCGCTTTAGGGAAAGGACCTATGATATCTGTCCCCCCACTGCTCGAATGGCCAGGGTGAAGTGATGGGGACCATGAAATTTGAGGGCTGGTGATGCTCGGGTGCGTGGACTTGGCAGGAAGGACAGCCGAGAACGAGGTCCTGGGAGTCTTGCCGGAGTGACGGCCAGAAGTATCCAAGGAGCATAGTCTTCTTGGCTAACATCCTGTGGCCGACGTGAGCTCCACACAGACCTTCGTGGATCTCGCGGAGGACGTGACGTCCGGCCTCGGGAGTGACACACCTCAGCCATGGGCCGAGGTAAGAGCGTTTGTATAGTTCTCCATCGCGGAGAGCGTACCGAGCCGCCTTGCGTTGTATTCTTCTCGCCTCGGCTCGGTCTTCAGGGAGTGTTCGCTGACTCAAGAAGAGGATGAACGGGGTCATCCAGGTATCTCCGGAGTGCACGGGGCAGACCACCTCTTCCACGTATCCTGGTTCACTCAGGACCTCCACCAAGACGATTTTGTTGAGGTCAGAGAATGAAGTGGAAGCCAGCCGGGATAAGGCGTCGGCTCGCTTATTCTGGGATCGGGGTATTTTTTGGATTTCAAAAGACTCGAAGTACGCGGTGAGCTGGTGAACCTTGGAGAGGTACCGTTGCATGGTCTCATCCTTGGCCTCGTACTCACCAAGAACCTGGCGTACTACTAGTTGGGAGTCACTGCGGACATGGATTTGTTGGGCGCCGAGTCTTCGGGCTAGCTGGAGTCCAGCAATTAAAGCCTCGTATTCGGCTTCATTATTGGTGGCCGGGAAGCCAAAGTGGAGGGCGTAGGAGCACACCTCTCCCTGAGGTCCTTCCAGAAGAAGTCCGGCACCGCTGCCATCTCCATTAGAAGACCCATCGACATACAGTGTCCACGTGGATGGGGTGGACACCTCGGCTTTGGCGGAGGTGGACTCCGGACCCTCCGTGAAGGTCAGCTCGGCCAGGAAATCGGCTAGGTCTTGCGCTTTTATGGCGGTGCGGGGCTCATAGGACAAGTCATATTCTCCCAATTCCACAGCCCACTTGGTGAGGCGACCAGAGGCTTCGGGCCGCACCAATATTTGCCGAATGGGTTGGTCGGTCCTGACGGAGATGGGATGAGCTAGAAAGTAGGGCTTCAACCGCCGAGCTGCGTGGACTAGCCCCAGCACCAGTTTTTCCACTTGAGTGTATCGAGTCTCCGGCCCGCGAAGAGCTCGGCTGACGTAATAGACTGGCACTTGGGTGCCCTCATCCCGAATGAGCACAGCGCTGACAGCCTCGTCGGCTGCAGAGAGGTAGAGGTAGAGCTTCTCCTCGGGCCGAGGTGAAGCAAGGGTAGGTAGATGGTGTAAATACTGCTTCAGCTGGTCGAAAGCAGCTTGACACTCCTCAGTCCAGGCGAATTGGTCAGCCTTTTTCAGCACCTTAAAGAAGGGCAGAGCTTTCTCGGCGGATTGGGACAGGAATCGATTCAGAGCGGCCAGGCGTCCATTCAATCTTTGGACTTCTCGGACGTTCCGAGGTGGGGACATGTCCTGAATGGCCCTGACCTTGTCGGGGTTGGCCTCGATTCCCTGGTGGGAAACCAGATATCCCAGGAATTTTCCCGAAGTGACGCCGAAGACGCACTTCTTGGGATTCAGCTTCATCCTCGAGTTTCGCAGGACACCAAAGACTTCTCTCAAGTCTGACAGGAAGGATGAAGTGGCGAGACTTTTGACGAGGATGTCATCCACATAGGCCTCCACATTGCGGCCGATCTGATTCTTGAAGAGGCGGTTGATCAACCTCTGGTAGGTTGCCCCGGCGTTCTTTAGCCCAAATGGCATGGTAGTGTAGCAATAAACACTTTGGTCGGTGTAGAACGCCGTTTTCTCTTGGTCTTCTTCACTCATTCCTATTTGATGATACCCTTTGAAGGCATCTAGGAAGCAGAGGACTTCATACCCATCGCCGAGTCGACGAGGGCGTCTATCCTCGGCAGGGGATAGCAATCTTTGGGGCAGGCCTTGTTGAGGTCGGTGAAATCTACACACATCCTCCATCCACCGGTGTCATTTTTGACCATAACTGGGTTGGACAGCCAGGTGGGATATTGGACCTCGTGGATCATCTTGGCCGGCAAGAGCTTGTCGACCTCGTCCGATATGGCCTTGCTGCGCTCGGGACCGAAGTGCCGTCTCTTCTGCCGCACAGGTCGGGCCTGTGGGTTAACGTTAAGTTGGTGAGTCATAAGCTCGGGTGGCACTCCGACCACTTCATCTGCGGACCACGCGAAGATGTCTCGGTGGTCCTTGATCAGGGAGATCATTTCCTCTTTCAGGGGTGAGGGGAGTCCGGCCCCTACTTGGACCAGTTGGTCAGGTTTGGCTTCATCCAAGACCACTTGTTCCACCTCATCCCCGGGCTCAAGCCTGCTCGGCTCTCCTGCCTTCTGAGGGTCGATGCAATCTACGGAGAGGACAGTCGGCCTCTTTTCTTCTGACCTCGGCGGGGGTTGAGGTCCGACTGCCGCTTGGATGGTGGCGAGGTAGCATTCTCGGGCGGCGCCCACGTCGCTGCTCACCTCGGCCACCCCCGCAGGTGTTGGAAACTTAAAGCTCAGGTGTAGTGGAATAACGGCTCTCAAGGCATTGAGCGTGGGCCGGCCTATCAGCATGTTGTAAGGAGAGTCCGCTTTGACCACCGCAAAGCTGACAGGCACAGTTCGGCAACGGGGATGACGCCCGATAGTCACCATTAAATTCACCATGCCCTCCGGGTGGACGACGTGTCCCCCGAAGCCGACAAGGGGAGTTCTGACCGGAGTGAGTTGCTCCCGGGTCAACTTCAAACTCTCGAAAGTTCGGTAGTACATGACGTCTACCGAGCTTCCGGGGTCAACGTAGACCTTTTTGACTATGTAGTTATTTGTGAGGACCTCAATCACGAGGGCCTCGTGATTGCTGGAGGCGGCGGGGACAGGGTCACGGGGACCATAGGTTATCACCTCGGACAGCCTCGAGCTCGGCTCGGCCACATCCATGCCGGCTTGGCGGTAGGTCCGCTTTCGGGAGTTCTGGCTGTCTCCTCCCGTTGGGCCACCTGAGATGGTGTTGATCACCCCGGCAATGTTTGGGCCGTAGCCCGGCGATCCGTCGCGTGGAGGCCTCTGATTCCCCTTATGGTCCTCGGGACCTCGGCAATTAAGCTTGGTGTCCCGCCGGTCCTCTCGGCGAGGACCTCGGCTCTCCCGGTGGGAGGCACTTCGGTTGAAGCTTCCATCTTTGCGGATGAACTGCTTCAAGTATCCTTGTCGGATCAGGTTTTCGATCTCTCGCTTCAGATCGTTGCAATCTTCAGTCTCGTGCCCAACGTCTTGGTGGTAGGCACAGTAGAGATTGGAGTTCCTCCGATCCCTCCTCCCCGGGATCTCAGGAGGTGTTCGGCCGAGGTGGTTTTGCCTCATCACTGCCAAAACATGAGACCGGCTAGAATTGAGAGGGGTCAGTTCGGCGTCCGAGGTGGACGACCGCCCCTTCACGATCCGGTCGAAAACACTCCGGCGGTCTTGGGGTTGGGTTGAAGTGCCACTGGGGCCGGGTTCACTTCGGCCTGTGTCTTTCCTCCTCCGGGGATCTTGTCCCGTACGAGATGCTTGGGCTTCTCGCTTCATGCGGTTTACATCCTCACTTCGGATTCCCTGGTCTACTCTTTCCCAGAGCTCCCGAAGTGTACGGGGGTATTCCCGATGGATCTCGGTGTTGGAGACCCCAGCTACTAATCCGTTGGTGAAGGCGGCAATAGTTACCTGCTCATTCTGATCAGGTATCTGCACATTCTCCTCGTTGAACCTCTGGGCATACGAGCGAAGTGACCGCCCTGACCCTGTTGCAGGTTCAAGAGGTATGCTGAAGTCTTGGTTATCGGTCGGGACGACACGAAGCGGTGGATGAACCGGTCTATCAGTTCATCCAGGGAGGAAATGCTCCCCGGCTCTAAACTCCAGAACCACTTGCGGGCAGTCCCATGTAGGAAGATGGGGAAAGCCCGGCATATCACGGCGTCGGGGACGCAGTAGAGTCGGAAGGCGGAGATGAAGGCGCGGAGGTGATCCTCGGGGTCACCTCGGCCGTCATAAGTGTGCAAGTTTGGAAGTTTGAAGTTCGGGGGCACCATCTCCCCATTGATGTCATCAGTGAAGGGCGGAGCCCTCATGTAGTCAGAAGCTAGGCCCCCGGGGCGCCGAGGTGGGTCCTCGGCACGTTTTCCTGGCAGTCCTCGGGAAAACGCCCGGGAGATGGAGGCAATTTTGGAGGTTGCCTTGGATGAGGCTCGCCTGGAGGTGTTCCGAGATAGACGCCCATCTTCGGAGTCCTCACCTAAGGGCACTTCAGGGGACTTCGTCGGTCTCCTCTTGGAAGACTCGGCTTTTTCTTTTCCCTGCCTCTTGAGGTACCTTCCTAGTTCCTTAAAGATGTTGGGGTTGTCCGTGACAAACTCGGCCATCTTGGCGATGGCCTCTTCATTGTTGGGCTGGGTCCTTTGGGACCCTGGTTCTTCAGAAATGCGGTCTTGCTGGGCTCCCGAGGTCTGCCCAACCCCTGTTGAGGGAACTCTTCCGCTTCTGGAGCGCGTGGATCTCATCTTAATAGTAATCTCGTTCCCACAGACGGCGCCAATTGAAGAGGTGATTTTTGGTTGGTAACTAGACCGACCTGGATCAGTCCTCTCTGAGATGAAGTGAGGGGTATCCTCGTGTCCGAAGTGGATGGCGGGGCTTCTCCCCTGGTATCACTCCGACGATTAAGTTAGTATGAGAACGAGAAAGATAATAGTATATGAGAATGAACAGTGTGCTTACTTGTTGGGAGTGTGTCTGGGGTATTTATAGAGGGAGAGTAGAGGACAGAGCGGAGGGCTTATGCTGGTGGGACCCACCCTCTGGTCATTACGGCTCTGTCCCGTGTCAGGAGGTCTGACTCTGACACTGTAGCTGCCTGAGCATGATGACGGGGAGTATTGTGCAGGTGCCATTAAGTGCCTCCAGTGCTTTTCAGATAAAGCACTGGTCCTGGGTGATGTCAGGTGGTTTGACATCATCAGCGTGCAGCTGAGGTGGGGGTGCCGAGGTCGGCTACACAGTAGGCTAGGGAAACGGCCGAGGCCGAGCTCAGGGGTGATGCCCGGGACACGGATGAGCTCTGATGAGGGACGAGGTGAGTTCACCTCGGCCACTCGGGATGGCCGAGGTGAGCATCCTCACCTCCCATGACTAAATTAGTCTATTGAAAAGGAGTAATGGAAAATAGAAACAGTAGAATTCTTACTATCTTTTTTTCTCCCCCCTTTTCGAATGAGGGGGAGTAGTATTTATAGGAGACAAATTGGAGGAAGGAATAGTGGGTTTCAACTTCCTAAGACCTGACAGGGATTGAGCGTGTCTAGTCTGATTTGACAGGACGGAGCAGTAGACAGGTCCCGTCAGATGTCTTGTCCGTCATGCAGGTGTCAGGTTCTCTGATAATACCTCAGATGTCGTGTCAAGCATAGCACCAATCCGAGGTACTAGTGGATGTGGGGGTCACCTCGGTTATCCGCACGCGAGGTGACCGAAACTGGTAGTGACTCGTCCCGAATAATAAAGGATTGGCTTGGTATGACCGAGCGGGGATGGTCATCCTCATGTACAAAATTCAGAGGAGCTTATTAGACACAAGATTATGGTTTGCCTAAACCGGGGGTCCAACAAATCGCGGGGACTTCATTCAGACTATAAGTAAGGCCAAAGACTACATAATTATCACTGAAAGCCAATTGGTTCTAATTAGTATGTTTGTAAGACAATTTTTTACTTGTATATGGAGTTGAGTTTTTAGTAGGTGAGTGTCAAGTATCAACAGGTACATCTCTGTGTCTTGCAAGTTGTCCCAACATTTCAGAAGTCATACCAGGTGTATCTGTGTATCAAGATTCAATATAATACGGTCTATCTAAAGTCATTACTTACTCGGGACAACAAGGACATTCAATCTTTTGTTACATAATTACGTGTTACACTCTTGTTACATTGTAAATCTTGCAACATTTGATGTATCAATTCATTAACTTACATTATTGACAAAAAAATTCATTAATTTACATCAAATATTAGTTTAAACCAATCCAATACACTGATGTAACAAGTAGTGTAAGATTTACATCAATTTAAGGAGTGTAATACTCACTTGCGTAACAGAGGATTTGCTGTTGACAAGAAAGCAGCTTATAAATGTAAGCATCAGCTTAAAAGAATTTGTAGAATTTGCTTGAAATTGTTCCTAATTACACTGTAGCACACTGTGGAGCCAAATTGTGGATTTGTCCACCTCGGCAACCCCGCACCTACTAGCCTAATAGGTACCAGGACTTCAATCCTAACATCCTTAAGGTGCGGGGTTCGAATCCTTGGGAGGCCCCTCCCGGTACCATCCTAACATCCTCAAGGTGCGGGGTTGCCGAGGTGGACAAATCCACAATTGGCCTCCACAAAAAGGCCGATGCGGGGTTCGAATCTTGGGGAGGCCCCTCCCGGTACCATCCTAACATCCTCAAGGTGCGGGGTTGCCGAGGTGGATAAATCCACAATTGGCCTCCACACACACCTTAGATTTGCCGTGAGTAGATTGTTTGTGCAATAAGAACTGCCAGGCCCGGTGGCATCTGAGCCATGCGTGTGGTTCGTTAGTACTAGATGTTTTTGGACCTTTAAGTGTGGCTTCAAAAATTATTTTGTGTGCAAATCAGGCTCTATAGTTGCAACATTAGTCAGGTGACTTTGGACGCTCACCTCGGTCCTCCTCGGCTCTTCAGTGCTGAGGTGGTTCACTTCTTCATGATGCTCAAGGCCGAGGTGATTACCTCGGCTCCTTATCTTTACTTCGGCTCCTTATCTTTACTTCGTAACTCATCTCCACCTTTCCGAGGTGATCCTTCCTCGGCTATACCTCCAAGTCTGATCACTCAACGTTTAACACCTACAGGCATAATTGGTTAATGCCAGGCAGGTTGACATGATCGCCACCGTCGTCTTGCCTAAACTTACTTCTGACACTGCCGCCCTAGGCTAACGCCCTATAGGTGACAGGAAGTAGGTTTCATCATTCCTCCTGTAAGTCTCTCTATTATAAGTACGCTCCTCCCTTTTTGTGAAAAAAGGGGGGAGATAGACTCCTTTAGTTTGGTTCTTGTTCATAACTCCAGTCCAATTAGTCTTGCTTTTACTTGTAATTTCTTACACAACTGACTTTAGTATCGAAACTAGATCGGAGGACAAGACCTCGGCTGTGTCTCTATTTTGATAGGTGTACTTGTGCTGTCGACTTGATTCGTCTGTCAAAAAATCACCTCGTCAGTGACCAAGAAGATTTTAATGAATTTTTAAATCCTTTAATTCCTCCTTTTCCTGCAATATAATGCCCCTTAAACTAATATTAAAAAATATACATATACTATGGCCCAAAATGGCAAAACATAAAGAACTGGTAAAAAAAAATCTCTTTATGAGAAGCCATTGTGTGATCAGGATTGTGCCCAGTAACAACTTAGAAGATAAGTTATAGATGTAACGGAATGTCTTTCTTCTTGTGAATTTCTTTTACTCTTGAATTGTACTCTTTCTCATGAAATACAGTTTCTATTTTTTATGTTATGTTGAGACCAACTCGTAAATGATGAAATTGTTCATAGGATAAATGCAAAGAACTTATGATTAGGAGGGCCAAAGTCGTACTACAATTGTTTCCATTGGGTTGGGGTTCTGCTATACTTGTAGCAGAAATTCTGATGCATTCTCTCTTGGTAAACCAGGCCCGCACAGGACAGGGGATTGGAATTCTCGAGCATGTGGGCTGGGCCAGTAATCTAGTTGCAGAACTTAGGGCTCCGCGAGATGGGTTATTCCTTGCAAAATTTAGAAGTTGAACTTAATGGCTTAATGCCGAAGTTTTACAAGAGAATGATTGCAGGATCTTGATAAATAATTTCAAGAGGTTAATGTCAAGCATATTTATAGACAAGACAACCATTTTGCTGATTCTTCTGCAAAGATGGGCGGCGAAACAAATGGATTCTTCTGTTTTTGGGATTTTTTTTTGTTTGAATCTTTTGTTTTTGTTAACTTGTAAACCTTATGAAGTGGCTAGACTTTGAATATTATTGTAGGTGACTAGAATTACAAACGAATCAACCCGCTCGAGAATGCTCGTGAGTTGATTTGATCAAAACTCGACTTGAACTCGATTAACATTGAGTTTGAGTTGACCATGTCGAGTTCGAACGTAAAGAAACTTAACTCGTTAATTTGCAAGTCAACTTGATTATATATATGTATATATATGTAAAATTACATATATATATATATATATATCTATTCATAATATTTTATTATTTATTGATGAAAAATTACTATTTTATTCATTTTTTTAAAATAAAAATAATTATTTTTTGGTTTTTAAGTTCGAGTAGACTCGAACTTGATTAGACTCAAATTTGAGGTCAGACTTGAATTCAAGTTTTACATTGAAAGTTCAACTGAAGCTCAAATTTGGTAAATTTGAGTTTATACTTAAATTAAACTAAAATTCGATTCGATTCAACTCGTTTGTAGCCCTAGAGGACTATGGCATTAGTAAACTTATTTTAGTTAGGTTTAGTAACATTTTGCCCCACTAAAAATAGGGGGTAATAACACTTTGCCCCCTTAATAAAAACAATAGGCACTTTATTCACTTGAAAAAGATCATGTATGGTATTTGTGTCAAGTATTATATTTCAAAAAAATAGAAAAACAGACTACTTAAATGTATTAATAATTCTACTCTTATCTTGTAATTTTATCTTTAGTCAAATTGATCCTACAGAAGCATAAGTTAGGGCACCATTGTGTAATAGATTAGTCCATGTTATATATAATTCAAAAATTTGGTCGATGATCGAGAATCCAGTAATCAAATTTTAATATCCGATATTTGTTATCCGAATTTTAATATCTGATATCTAGACTGGATAGACCAGTTTCTCAAGTTTTTTTGGAAGTATGAACACCCCAAAATGTGTGTTGTTTCTGAAAAAAAACTTTTGGTGATACATATGACTTGGATTCCTCAATAAATATCCTTTATAAATTACACTTATTTATCAATAGTATAACGGTATATAATTAATCAACAGTATTAGGATAGAATTATTAAAATATTTAAGCAGTCCATTTTTCTACATCTTTAAACAAAATACTTGCCATAAATAGCAAATAAAATATTATCAAGTGGGTAAAACGCCTATTGTTTTCATTAAGGGGGACAAAGTTTTAATAGCTCCCAATTTGAAGGGGGCAAAATGTTATTAACCCTTGTTAGGAAGAATGAATTCTGTCTTTAGCACCAAAAAAGGTAGGAGAACGTCTCTATGAAGCTTATGAAACTTGAATGGCCATTGTACAGAACCTTTGTAAGTGATTTATAGTTAATCTTTGTAAGAAATGCGGACTTCCATCAAGTAGTGTTGTTTCTCAATTAGATACAAGTAGAGGTGGCAAGATGGGTGATTTGGGCGGGTTTGGGTTGGGTAAAATGGGTAATGGGTATAAGTGAGTCAACCCATTTATATCCATTTAATTAGATGGGTATAAATGGGTAAGTCAAAAAATGAGTTGGGTAACCCAATTATCCATTTATAACCCATTTATTCTAATTTTTTACAAGCTCATATAAATTCATTTTGTAAACTAAATTATCAATTTATACCATTTTACACCCATCATTAATTTTAAATATTTACTTATTATGCCAAATAAGTCTAATTATCATTTTTTTTCCATCCGCATGCCATGTCGCAAAATTACATATTATTTAATAATTGAACAATAAGAATCTAAAAATTTGGACTAAATAATATGAAAGTTAACAAAAAAATTTAATCCAAAACTTTGAACCCCTAGTATTTTTTCGTTTATAAATTTAAAATTTCATTTGAAAAGGTAAGAAAGGAAGCTAAAATTTGTCATAAATTGATGATGCTAAAAAATGATCAAATTAATAAATTACAAGGAAATAAAGCGATAAGATAAAACCAACAAATAAATATAATAAATAAAACAAAAATACTTAACATAAAAAATAGTTTGGGAAATACAAAAGGTTAGCCATTATCAAATATTTCAAAACTTGCACCATTTTATAGAAAGTAAATCGCGTAAATAATTGCTAAATTTTTTATAATTTCTTGTTATAGTCAATAAACTTTTTCTTAAGCAAATTGGTCACTCAACTAATCAAAATTAAAAAATGTGCCGCATTAGTCGAGTGACTATTTTAACTAAATAAAAAATTTATTGACCAAAACAGCGTATTTTAAATAATTTGGTTACAATTTATGCCATTTTGTACTTATATTAACCATTTTTTATATTGAATCTTTTTATTATTGCTTTAAATAATAATCTTCTTCTTATTATTCCCAGTTTCAAAATTTCCCTTTTCACTTCTTCACTCCCAGCGAACGCCCAGACTCACCGTGCCCACACAATAATTCAAATCCTTCCGGCCGCCGCCCCCGAAGCCACCACCACCGCCGGCTCCATTTCTTCCTAATTACCTATAATCTCGCCCAATCTTTAGTTTCTCGTGGGACAATGAGCAAAGGGTTCCTCAGAAATGCTATATCCATTCCAGTTCTCTGCTCATCCTCCAGAGACCCCCTCTTTTTCTCCCTGAAATTCTTCACCAGACCCATCACTACTCAAGAAAATAATTGGGATACTTTTACAGATGTAGATTGCAATTTTCAAGAATTTGAGTCTTTTCCACCTGAAAAAACTCTAGGCAGCTCTTTTTCACCCCGGGAAATACAAAAGGTTTGGGAATGTAAGTTAAATGGGTTAAATGGGTTAGATGGGTTACCCAATTATACCCATTTAATAAATGGGTATAATTGGGTAACTCATTTATACCCATATATAAAAATTTAATGTACCCATATTCAATTATTAATGGGCGGGTATGGGTAAAATTAGTTAAATGGTTTTATTTGACACCTCTAGATACAAGTGTGCTTTACCATTTAAAATTATTTTTCTGCTTTTTAAAGATAGTTTTACTGCTAATATGCCGTATGAGTTTTTCTATTCTTTCAATGAGTTATAATAAAAGATAAGCACATGCACACTTGATTACAAACAGAAGTTGGTGTTTTTATAATAGCCTTGAAGTTATTACAAATTGTCCACTAATAATCGAGGAAGTTTTGGTCCAGTATATGAGTTGAGATTTTAAAAATTAGAAGTTTTAGATTCATATCTCCCCTTCCCTTTTGATTTCTTAAATTTCACTCTTTCCCTACTTAAAAAAAAAAAAGTTAAAAGTACCCACTAATATTGCAAGTAATTTTGAAGATCGGTAAAAATAGCAAATGAAGGATGGATTGCCGCCCATTCCCATATTCCCAATTTCCCATTCTACACATAGTCAAAAAGGACAAAAGAGATTGGAGCCTTTGGTCTTTTTCTTTTGTTTCTTTGCCCATCATTTCTACTTTTGTTTGATGACTTAGTTTAAGCCCATCCTTTTCCATTTTTAACCTCATAAATCTCTGGGATTAGCATTTTTTGAAAGGCTCGGAAACTTCCCTTCCGCTAATCGCGCAGCAAATTGAACTCAATCCAAGGAACCAAAGAAGGACAAAACAAAAGGCAATTGATTGGTCAAACACCATGGTTGACGGTATTCTTCCCTGATGAGTCATATGTTTTGGGCAAATCAACGCCGCTGATGAGCCATTTTGATTTCAGTAGATTCATTTGTATTGTCAACGTTGTCAGATGGTGCCAACTCCAGTTAATTTGTCTGTAAACGTATGTATAATTTCCTCTCCAACCGGGTCTATGCCCATTGCCCGGTTAAAAACCGCTAGTAAATCACCAATCTGATTTTATCATATGGTATTGAAGTAGAAAAATCGTCTTGGTTTAAGATTACTTTAATTTCTCCCTTTCATCTTAGTCTATTGTCTAATAACTAGTTAATACACTACCTAGACTTTTGCGAGCTTGTTCTCGATGTTCTCGTTTTTACTTTTGTATTCTGATTATAAATTTTTTTAATGATTAAAAATTAAACCTATAATCACCTAAAGAGTAGTTTTTGTTGATTTTCATGATTCTCTATAATCAAATTTTATAAAATCTAGACCGAATGAAAACAAGGCCTATGTATGTTGCTTTATTTTAGGTATTTATGTACAAGAAAAGAAAGTGCAAATAAATGATTTCAACATATCCCAATTCAAAAGTTCGTTGTTTGAGTAAATTTTTTATACACTGTCAGTGTATATATATATATATATTTTACATTAGTGAATTTAGATTATTCCACCTAATATAAATTTAAATTTGAAATTTATGACATACAATCATAGTTGCTAGCGCAGAAATATCACCACACTGTCAGTCAGTGCATAAAAAGTTGATCCTTTTATCTTTAAGGGCTTAAAATAAATAAATAAATGCTGTCTTTCAATTAAATTGGCAAAGGCCAAAGCTAAAACTGGACAAATTTGAAAAGTTAGGCATGGCCAATACGGGGGACGGTGCAGGTCCCTCCAACTAACAAAACGGTGAGTAGAGATCGATGCTTTCTGCCTACACAGTAAGGTTATTTTGTTGAAATTTCTTTCCAAGAGACAATAATGAATGCATTGCTTTATCTTTTGGACACCCTGTGCGATTGAGAAGAAAGAGAAAGATAGAAACACAAAAGCGAGAAAGAGCGGTGGAATTGGAAATTGCCATATTACAATTGAAGGACTGAAAGATTAGCTGTGGGTTGTGGGACACAGCTGAAAAAGATAGGCATGGAAGAAAGAAAAAGAGCGAGAATATATGATGGTCCAGCAATACATGTATGAATTATGAAGTGAGCAAGAACTAGAAAAAGGAAACGAAAAGGAACGTGTGTCCATTACTACGTTAGACAAAATTAGAGGCACATGCCACAACTAGTGCCGAATGCCATTATATACGATGCCCCACTCGCTGCACAATCCCCGCATAATTACCCGTTTGGTATGCCCTTATCAAATCTCTGTTCTCATTCCCTTTTTCTTTAATTCTTTGATTTTGTCCTCCTTTTATTTTTATGCCAAAATTTGGTTTTCCGGTCATTGAGGAGTTTCCTTTAGTATTTTCCTTTAGTATTTTCCTTTAGTCTCCCTAGAGCCTAGGTTCGAATAAAAAGGGATGGAATATATATATATGCCGAATTGGGAAAAGGGTAGCAATAAATAGGGTTAATTCCACTTTGTCCCCCCAAACTTTGGCTGATAACCCACTTCAGTCCCTCAACTTCAAAATGGGACATTTAAGTTCCTAAACTTGTAAATACCTCTCAATTAAGGAAAATTGTTGACAGAATCCTGAATGCCGTTGGTGGTCGAAATGTCTCATTTTATAAGTTTAGAGATTTAAGTGTCCCATTTTATAAGTTTAGGGATTTAAGTGTCCCAATATATAAGTTTAGGGACTTAAGTGTCCAATTTTGAAGTTTAGGGACTAAAGTGGGTTATTGTCCAAAGTTTGGGGGGACAAAGTAGAATTAACCCCAATAAATAAGATTTATGAGTTTCACCTTTCAACCTACCACAGTACTCATGGTGATGAACTGATGATTCAATCACAATCCTAAGCTAATCCACTCCGTTAGGAAAACTAGCATTTAATCACGGGTTTGCCAAAATATATTGAGCAAAAAAAAAATTAAAGTAGCAAATTGGAGTATCATATATTCATTCTACTTTGGATACAAATTTTGGAGGTGGATAAATTGCCTTCACATAGATCAATGGGGTTTGGATTTTGGCCACAATATTTTCTTTCTTTCTTTCTTTCTTTTAGCAATGTATATATATATATATATATATATATATCTTTTATAGTAGCTAGCACCAATTTCATTAACAATAAAAATATCAAGAGACAGAAAACAGTGGAAAATTAGTAAACAAGAGTAGTTGAAAGCATCCCTATAGAAAGAGAAAGCACTCTTTAGCAGAAGTGACATAGTATATATAATGAAAAGGACCACAATCTTGTAATCACCTGTTCTGCTGTCCCAATTTCACCTAATGTCTAGAAAAAAAATTAGCGAATCAAAGTAAACATAGTTAATCTCGATTCCATCTCTCACACTCTCTTTCACACACTAGGTTTAGCCTCTAGCAGAAACCCTCCCTATATAAGAAGTGAACCATTACGAAGTTACACAAGACTAACTCACTACACAGCACCTTCTCTTCCTCCATCTCTCCATCCCTAGCTCCCCATCATGGCCAAAAATCTTTTCATCCTCTTCCTCCTCACCCTCTTATCCTCTTTGCAGATTCACGCCAGAGATCCACAACTTTTCAACAAAATCCCCAGCAACAATGGTGCAAAAGAGACCCAAGTGGCAGTACCAACAAGTGAGGAGACATTGAACAACAAACAAGAACAAGAGCCAAACTTCATCCCTGAAAACGAAAATGGTGGCTATGGTCTTTATGGCCACGAGTCAGGCCAACTCCCTCCGTCCACCACCACAACCACCAACCCCAGTGGTGAACCCTACAAAGCCACCACTAACCTTCCATACAACAATGAACCAAGAGATTCCTACCCCAAGTACTTGCCCAAGAACTACAACACCGAGTCCAATGTGACTGAACCGGAAGGTTACAGACCACAAAACAACCAACCAAGAGAATCCTACCCCAAGTACTTGCCCAAGAACTACAACGCCGAGTCCTATGTGACTGAACCGGAAGGTTACAGACCACAAAACAAAGAACCAAGAGAATCCTACCCCAAGAACTACAACACCGAGTCCTATGTGACTGAACCGGAAGGTTACAGACCACAAAACAACAACTACAACAGCAACAACTTCTACAATGGTGAAAATACCTACTACAACAACGAGAAACAAGGTTTGGGTGAAAGCACTTACTACAACAATGAGCAACAAGGTTTGGGTGAGACTAAATTGTTGGGCAATAGCTACACCAATCCAAGCAACAACAGAAACAACTACTACAACAACCAAAACAACAAGAACAACTATGGTGCTAGCAACAGTTACTACAATGGAGAGCAACAAGGTTTGAGTGATACAAGATCCAACAGCAACAACTACTACAGTTACAATGGCGGAAATGCTAACGGTGGAGCGCAGAAGAAAGGGATGAGTGATACGAGGTTTTTGGAAAATGGCAAGTACTTTTATGATATTAGCATGGAACAGATTTTGAACCGTGGCCTATATGGAGCAAACAACAGAGGATACTATTGGAATGATAATCAGAATTCTTATAACAATTATCAGGACCAGGAGCAGTTCCAGAACTTCCAGGACGAGGATGACATGCCTTGAGATATCCCAGCCTTGTGTCAGCAAAGATGAGAATGATTTTGATTACATTACATGTGGTGTTTTGAGAGTTAAATTATGCCTAATTAGCATAAAAATGTTTAAATTGTTATAGATTTATTTATGGGGTTTTCGTTTGTTTTTTTTTTTTTTTACTATAGTTAATTTCATGCTTTGAAAAAACTACAGTGTGGGAGTATGATTCTGTAACTGGCCATGATATTGGGCAATTCAATAAATTGTACATTAATTACCTTGAAGTGAACCTTGGATCAAAGAAATTCCGTTGGCTTTGGCAAACTTAGATACCAAACTAATTGGAATATTCAGATCGCAAGTTTAAGGCTTTATATATAGTCCACATTTATTCGAATGTCAGACACACAACTCTTTTGAACTATATATATGAAAAAAAAAGTGAAAAGAAACAAGAATATAATAGTGGGCATCATGTACAAGTGTAGTTAATGATGATCCACAATGCTTTATCTAAAGGCAGTCTAACTTCACCAACCAAAAAGTGAAGAAATTTATTGTATGGCAAAGCGCGCCATTTTGCTTCTGTGGTAGCATTGCATTTAAGAATTCATCTTATGATGAAAGGAATAGATGGTACTGTTCACGTCCTTTTGCGGTTGAGTACTGCTAAAATTCTCTTCTCAATGGGGCCTAATATCCAACTATCATCACACTGTATTGAGAGAGACAATTATCGAATATATATATATATATATACACGTATATATGCGGTGTCAAAATTGTACGAATTTAAATTCAATTTTACCTATTCAAGCTTTTACCCTAAAAAAACAAAAGTTGAAATAGTGGTAATAATCATATTTTTTCCAATTCAAATCTCTGTATTTCACCATCACTCACAGAAGCATATGGTAAGATTTTGCTTCCACATGCATGGCGGCCTGTTTGGTTGGGATTACAAAACCTATTGGCTATTTCCTTTAACCGATAGTATCAATTATGGAACAAATTAATGCTAAATTATGGCCTATAGAGCTTTAGCAACGCTTATCATCGATAATTTGAGTTAAATCAAGCCGCAAAGGTCTTTTAGGACTGCAATATATCCAATAGCCTTGTGTTAATTAATGCGTGTGTAACTTCAATTATGGAATGGATTGATGAAGAATAATGGCCGCTCCCACTAGTTTACGTGGGTTATAAGCATCTCAATTCCCAATTTTCCGGCAATAAAGTGATTTGTGAGGCATGATAATCCATACCACGCAACCCGCAATTGGGAGGCCTCAAGGTCCGGGCTCTAAATTGAAGTTTGTCCCAACTTTGTCAATGTAGTTCAATAAAAGAAACACTTGTCGCTTTCCTTCGAATTCAAAATCATGAAACTCATTAGGATATTAAATAAAAGAATTAACTATTTATGCACTGAAAATATAATAAATTTTTTATACTAATAGTTATAGATGTTTTATATCACATGCGCATTATTTAAATTATAAATTTATATTTATATTATATGGCAATGATTAAAACCTGCAAGTGTAACAAAATTATACACAGACAGTATGTAAAAAACTTACTCTAAATAAAATACGTGTACTATTTCAAGAATCTAGTTTGTGCTTAAAAAGCAAGTGCTCAAATCCAAACTACAACAATTTGAAATATAACTTACAATCTCGATATAACTCAATTTTAGCTCGTTTATTATCTTGCTTCATCTCTCTCTCTCTATCTGTCACTACAAATATATATATATATATATATATTGTGGAAGTTAAACTCGATTTTGGCTCAATTTACGTTCAAATGCACGCTCAAATTGAGCAACACATATTTAGCAAGTCAAGCATTCTATTCAGACCAAATGAAGAACCTAGCATCCCTCGTCGACTTGTTTGTGCTTCTAGAATTGTTCTAAATTTCAAACAGGAGGGCACTAGAATTGTTTTTGGGAACTAAGAGACTATCAATTCGTTAGTGTCAATGTCAAATGTAGCATAAGATTTGGGCAAATATTTATCATGGAGGACCCATGCATTGAAATGTCGACAGAAATTAGTTGGTGAACCACTGGGAATGGACTTGTGGACTAGCTCTGGTATGTTCAAACTGAATCGCAAAATTAGTATACAATACAGAATCCAGAAGATTGGAAAGCCGAAAATCAACCAACATCCCATATGAAATTTTTTTCATTTTCTTCCGTGAATGACGGCACTCAACAAAATGGTATTTTGCTTATTCACCCCGGAGCACTGAATGTGGGATGTGCTCAAGAAAGACTTGGGGGCTCACTACGGAGTCTCCTGTCCCTAAAGCTCGCTCGTCACGGCTGTCTCATCTGCCATCGTACCATTGTTTAATAATGTGGGGTTCAGTTGTATATGTGGATCCTGCAGCTCTTACACTTTTAGTGCAAGCTAAGTTGAAAATCATACAAATTTAGGAAGGGCCTGCAGACCC
Source organism: Coffea eugenioides (assembly GCF_003713205.1). Taxonomy (NCBI): domain Eukaryota; kingdom Viridiplantae; phylum Streptophyta; class Magnoliopsida; order Gentianales; family Rubiaceae; genus Coffea; species Coffea eugenioides. The sequence continues at coordinate 13,539,981 of NC_040036.1, read as the reverse complement.
TTTTAAGTATTATGCATTTAAGTTTAATCCCCATTCAAAACTTTCGACAAAAAATAAGTTTCTCAAATAATCAGTTCATCACGTGGCGTGTTGAATTGATTATTTGAGAAACACTATTCTTTAACTTTATTTTTTGTCGAAAGTTTTGAATGGGGATTAATGTTGAATTGATTAAAGAAACGCTTTTCTTGAGAAGGTTAAATGAACGAGCTTGTTAACAATTTGTTTTGTGTTATAATATATCCAATTACTTTCTTGATCCTACGGATTTGCTCAACTACAAAGGAATTGGATCATTGTTGCTATAAGGCAATGCCTTTGGAACGGTGTCCGGCCGACAAGAGGGTACATTTGTTAAAAGGCAAATACAAAAACACCTCGATAGATAGCAGTTGACCAAAAAGACAAAAACAATAGTAACATTTGTCATGTTCTATAACAAAAGGATAGGACTTACACCAATTCACAACATCTTGGCCTTTTTCGAATTAATCATGAATGCGAAGGAACCATGTGATCTCATGGATTAGATAGGCTGTTATAGACAATCTTTTCAAGTCTCAACCGATACAGCTACCCCTTGGACTAAAAACTGTCGCATGTTTTAATGTTTGATCATTGATGATGATAAGTGAAGAGAAACGGCAGGCAATCTAACTCTCTTAAAATCTTTAACCACCATCTTGGAAATCTAACAAAACTGTGGGACATCTCACAAGAAATATGACCCAAAAGTAAATACTCCCTTGGAACAACTCAATTAATATGTGCACGTACGGAATTTAATATACTCCTATAAGAGACAGAGACGTCATGGGATCTGAAAGAGCTTATATACAATTAGTTAGCTGCATGGTGTTAGCACAAGAAGATGGATGCCACAAGTTTGACTTCTAATCAATCAACAAGAAGTAGCAGTAGAACCCTGCAATTGCACGGCAGCAGGCAGGGGTACTGATGATGTTGGGGATGCATTGGTGAAACTTTTATAATCGTGTTAAAAGTGGCATGTGGTGTGGGTGGCATGTACAATAGTTCCCATAATGATCGCTACCATCATCTTAGTTGTACCACACAAACAAAAGACTGCAATTTAGTTCATGCGCAGGGTTTATTCTCTCACCGTGACAACTTGACAATTTGGCTTAGAAATCTTGTGTCCTTCCTGACAAGTTCACTGAAATTGTAGTGAAAGCACATGAGGGAAATTGCATATATAAGCCTCCTAGGTCTGTAATGAGAGTTACGTTTGACGTTACTTAGTCTTGATCATCTGCTTCACTTGCCCTGACCTCTAGGTTATGTTGGAAATAAGCATCAAGTAATTTCACTTCTGTCCTTGTCCTCAATTTGTCTTTGCCTATGCTCATGTGCTTTTTATGTGTAGGACAACTAATTAAGTTACGGTGTAGAGGAATGGATTATGCTTTGTGTAACCTAAAGTCCTTTGTCTTAGCAATTGTAACAAATCTTCAGGCACGCTGGGAGTATGGTTGAAAAAGTTTCAAATCTTTTGTCAATCAAATTGATTTAATTGATAAGGACGGACATATGCCTAAATCATATGTTCAAATTTTGTTGCCGATGTTATGATTGTATTGATAAACGATTTATAATAATCCCTGCAAACGATTTATATAATTTCGGAGCACGCCCTACTCTGTAATGATAATTGAAACCTAACCTCCCAAACTTTTAATTACCAAAAAGAAAAAATTGCTTACACGCAAAGTGAATAAGAAGAGGCTTTCCTGCCATGCCAGTGATGCCACTGCCAAGAAATCATGCATGGTTACTGAAAATCTAAATCCAACTTTTTGGACAATTTTGGCAAAAAACTAAGGAAGACTACTTAACTAGCTAGAATTCCAAAGTTTTATCTTCTTTTTCGTTCGTGTTTAATAATGGGATCATAACATTTAGGTTGAGATCGCAGTCCGAGTGTCCTACCACAATAAACTTGGTGGGAATTAAAGACTATCAGAGACTTGTTATCGAACAACACAGGACCTACCCGTAGGGACTAGGGATTGTAGATTACACAAACCTACCCTTCCACTCATCTCCACTGCTTATATCAGCGTATGAATGCAACATGCCATCCACTACGGGCTACAATTCAATGTTGGGTGATCAAATAGGGTCCTCCTGAACTTCCACCTCTGCTAACAATAATGTAAGCACTTACTGTTGAGCTACTATGTTAATGTTCTCAAAGCAAAAATTCTCCCGAGTCCTACTAGAAAGTAGAGTTACGGTTTCTCCAATTTGCCACGATTATATCCAATATTAAATTGTATAGTTACTAGTAAAAAATAGTAAGTTTAACTTAAAGAGATATCCCTCAGTGACAATGATGTTTTTTTTGGTAAGCAGGCGACAATGAAGCTATTAGTTCCGCTCTCAAGTTTTTTTTTTTTTTTTCACTTCCTTTTTGCATAAGAGTTGGAGTCTCCCTTTGAACCTAAAAATGGATTAATTCCTTGACGACGACCGGGAGAGAGAGAGAGAGAAGAAATATGGCACTTGAATGTGCAGGTAACATTGGGCCATTGTTAACTGAGATAGATATTTTAGCCCAAAGGCTTAGGCATTGCAGTTCCATTGTGTGAAGTCAACAGATTAGATCAGTCTGGCGTTATGGCCCAAAAGCCTCAAATACATAGACCCAAGTAGAAATGCACTTCTTAGGGGGCAAAATGGAATTGCGCAAGATTAATACTTCAGCCCAAATTAAATGGTAATGAAGTAGTAATACGAAATTAAATTTCGAATTCACTCCTCTTTTTTTTTTTGGTCTAACTATAGAAAGTTATTTGGATCTTGCCTAGGTAAGACAAAATTTATCTACCAAAAGGGAGTGGTCCTAATCCAACGGGAGCTTGATCACAATTAATGAAGTGATAGATGGATTTCACTCCTAAATTTTGCCAAAAAAAAAATTAGCACATTTGTTTCCCTCTCTATAGGTGTGCTAGAATAGTGCCTGCATATTTTGGGATAATGACCCACAATCTTCCACCAAGGCATTAGTTTATGGTGGAGTCTCATATTTCCAATCCATGAAGTCTATTGCAATCTTTGAGTCCGATTCAACAATGCCTTATCTTTCGCGACTTGAAGTCCTGCCCTCAATAGTCCAAAGCTCAGCAACAAGACTTGTTGTGGTGCCAATTCTCCCATATTACCCACTAATCCATGATCCTTGCTCGTCTTTAAGTGCGTTTCCAAAGCCTGCATCCCTTGGGTCTCCTTTAGCAGCTCCATCTATGTTGAGTTTAAGATAACCTGACGAAGGAAAGGTCCAATGTATTAGTCTTGTTGTTTTAGTAATAGACTAAGTCGTCCTTAGTAAATTGTGGGTAACAATACTTGATTTAGTTTGATCTTGACCGACACTATTAGATGATTGAATAAGAACACTTCGATCAAGACCACTTCGATCACAATCAAATGAATGAATTCGGTTGCGTATCCACGATGCTTTTCCGGTAGGTGAAAGTTCCCTTTCTTGAAACTAGACTCAGTCTATTATTAAAACAACAAAGGTTGAACCCCAAGAGTCAAAGGTCCTCACTTCATAACTGTGATTTGTGATCTTGTATGATACTAATGTTTGTCATGCTAGTTGTAATATATATTGTTAGCGACTTTGTAATAGTAGAAATGAAAAAGAGTTCACTTGATGTAGCTCCATAAAGCTTCCTTTCCTTTGCTAACTTTTTTCATTTCTATGAGATACCGAGTGATATTATAAGCTCAAGAAAGGATAGGTTGAATAGTATGTGCGCGTGCGAGCGCGGGGGAGGAGGAGGAGAATTTAAATGAAATGTCTCGAGTTGGAAACCTCCTGCTTACATTTAAAAAAAAAAAAGTGATACAATAAGTCCTGCAATCTTTTTTTCTTTACTAAGCAGTCTAAGCATTGTTTTTTGATTATCAGATTTGCAATTGTTGTTGGCAAAAGAACCTCAGAGATGTAGTAGTGTTGCTGCACTTGTTCTTAGAGTCATCCATGCATATATTGTTTATTCTGTAGACCGCTTCCAGCTTATGCAATGTTTAAACACTGTTTGGATTGCTATTTTTGACAGAAAACTTTTTTTTTTTTTTGTAAATATTCCTTTTTATACATTTTCCAATCATTTTTTACTCAAATATGTCGCATCCTAAAAAAACCACTATAGTAATTTTTTCCTAAAAGTTCTTAAAAAATTGAAATCCAAACACCTCTTAGAGTTCATGAGTTTCGGTTTAACCCCTTCCTCTAGATTATTAAAACGTGATGTATTAATTAGTAATTTATGTTAACATTTCCGTTTGAAGTTGATTTTCAAGCGTACTAAGCCACTTACAAATATGAGTTGCATTTTACAATAGTTATCTGGTTTAGCTACAGAGCAAATGAACAGAAATGAAGCTTAATGACAAATTTCGTGACAATCCAAATTGGTGGTTAGGCTTGAATCAGTATCAAGCAACATAATTCCTTTATCAATTCACCTGATCCTGTATGGAAGAGGAAACAAATTTTTAATCCTATTCGAGTTGGGTCGGATTCTTTATGGAGAGAAACTTTATCACCGTTATTCTTTCCATTTCCATGGATTTCGAATTCGAAACCTCATGAATAAGAGATATAAGCCCTTTCCACTTGCATCAACATCAATTCAGCATGACCATTTTCTTTCCTTAGCCGAAATCAGCTTCGTGGAGGCCACCGTTACACATAGGGATGGCAACGAAGATAGGTGCCTACGGCGCCCGTCTCGCTGGTGGAGTAATGGGGCGGGGATGGGAGGAATTTTTCTCCCCCAGTTTTAAATGAGGCGGGAGGCGGGGGGCGATACTCCCGCCTCGTCCCCCGCTTCAATGTATTAATATAAATAAATGTAATATATTATGAGTAAATTTTATATACACTGATAATATATACACTGTCATGATTGGATACACGACACATATGCAAAATTTGGATTTCAAATTCAAATTCGGATTATATGTCGTGCATCCAATGGTGAAAGTATATACACTGTCAGTGTATAGAAAATTAATCCATATACTATATAATCTAATAATAATAAATTTAGAATATTTGGCAACTAAACATAACCTTTATCCCATTTCTATCCAAATTTCTAGTTGATATTTGGCACAAACATGTTACGCGTTCTATGAGTATTCCCAGATATTATCTACAAAATTCAATTGAGTTTTTTTAATTTTTTTGGTGTTTTATTTCAACAATTTTCTTGTTTCATTTTTCTTTTATCACTGTTTTTAGCTCCATAATTTATTTTATTTTTGAGTTTAGTTTTGATCTATTGAATAAAGGTTTTTAGAAAAAAAAATTAATTTATCACCCGCAGACACTCGCAAGGGAAGCAAAGCAGGGCGAGGCAAGGTGGGCGTGGGGGGAACGAAGGCAGGGGACGGGACAAGGCCCGGGGGGAGTTTTTTGGCAACGCAAGGGAGGGTGGGGTGGGGGAGGGAATCCCCCGCCTCATACCTGGCCATTGCCATCCCTAATCATACAAGCTAGTAATGGCAGGATAGGCCAAGCATGAACCCTGCACACTTGATTTGGAGTCGATTGAATTTCCGCTAGCCGCAGCTTGAAATTGATGCTACCACTTAATGCATAAGTCTAGGAACTTTCGGACCAATGGTCCAAAGCCAAAATGTGTGTTTGGATTGAAATGTTTTGAAATAAAATAATTTGTTTCACAAATTTCAATCACATTTTTATCTCATGTACATCACATCATAAAAAATGCTACAGTAATTATTTCAAATAAATCATCCAAATAAACTCCTATCCAAACAAACACAGAAAGCAAAGAAGGAAAGAGTATCAGGTGGGCTTTACATTAATGAGGAGCCAATTGCAAATTGGCATGTTTGTAGAAGGTTGCACAAACTTGCCTTCATGTATTTATTGTCTTGTTTTTAAGCTTGAAATATCAAATTAGTTATTTAGAATGCTTTCAAACCTTGCGAAGTGTACTTGGATTGATAATTCTCAAAGACGCAATCGGTCTCCATGTGATAACAATTTAGGAGATTGTTGTTAGATTTTTATTTCCTATCTTAAAAAAAAAGGGTTAGCGTGCTCATTCAAATCGAGACATTGCACCACTTAATCACCATCACAAATTATACAATATATTGAGGAATGAGGAGGCCATTGTCACAAATAGCAAATTGGCACCTTTGTTGGAGCTTAAATGGATTTGCCTTCATTATCTGTTGTCTTGTTTTTACGTTCTGAAACATGACGAATACATTCAAGTAATTGGACTGATAATTCTCAAAGACGCAGCGATCTCCATATGATATCAGTTGGATTAATTTCTTTTACCATCTGTTCTTCTTTCTGGGAAAGCCAATCTAAGGTAACTCTAAAATTATCTAACCAAGAAATCACTTGCAAACATTTTCTTTTTCTGATAATGCTACGACAAACCCTAAATGGTTGGACCAATATTATGGTATTACAACACGTAAGAGTATATCAAGCCCACAAATAATAAGATAAACACTAACATGTATAGTAGACAAAACTCCATTTCCAGGATCTCTCTAACTGCTATTGTTTCAAGTTTAATTGTATTATTATTATATTATTAAACCAAAGCCTTATAATCTCATCGACTACAAACTAATTCTTTGAGGACATAAAGTTTGATGAACATGCAAGGAAGACAAGTATTTGATTGCTGCACTTTAACTCACAAGTACATGTTTGTGTTTATATTTGTGATAATACTAGCCTTAGAATGAACTCAATGAAACGTGTTCTGAGAAAATAAGTAAACAGATATGCTGAAAATTATAGGCCTCTAAAGTAATCTTTCAAAACAAATTTTGAAAAGATGAAATTTAAGAAGTAGGAGGAGACATGGGGATTAAAATCCAGGACTCTAAAAGTATATATGATTTCCTTGTGGTGCAAAAGTCATACTTTTTCAAACTAGAGATACTGCACCAGTTATTTTTTTTCTTTTTCTTTTTTTTGAGAATTGGCAAGCTTTAATAACAAAATAAGAATTTACACTCTCATCGTCAACTTTCCTCTCTTATTTTCCTCTACAATTCTAAGAAGATGAGGGGAAAAATTTGACTCAAAAATAATTTTATCCATCCTATTGAGATAACTGGACATAAAGTCAGCAGTTTGATTACATTGATGATATACAAAATATATAATTAGCTCCTTGAAGCATGAGATTAAATCTTTTACGTCAGAATATGCAACTAGAGCCCTCCAAAAAGGGTCAATTTTGCTGTTTAAGATATCTGCAGCAAATTTTGAATCAATGCGGACCTCAATCAGTGCACCAGTTAATTTCCGTCACAAGTTGAGTAAGAGTGCCGTTTCAGTTGGGTTTGTCGAATTGGCAATAAATATATGGGGTGTGTTTGTGTGTGTGTGTGTGTGTGTGTGTGTTTTTCTTGGTGAAAAAGAAACTAGGGAGTTGATTTTAGAAAAACGTTGTGGGTGGGAGTCCGCCAACACCCAGAACAAGAGTCCAACGCGTGGTTGTGCCATTTCCGCTGCTGCAACTGTCAAATGATCGTATTTATTGCTTGTGCGTGGGGAAGGAGGTGAAAAGTGCAACTCATAAATGCGTCACACTTCAAAGTTTTTATATTAGATTTTTTTAATTATTTCACTTTATTTTAGATTTTGATTTTAAAAATTGTTTTACCTTTTTCCCTTAAATCATATTTTTCGAATAAGTATAGTTTATTTTACCAAGAGTAAACTTTTTGTTGATTCTTTTTAATTAGCTTTTTTACGAAATCCACAGAGAATTGCCCCCGTACTTGCTATGTGCGCGTCGACAATATCCTCGACGAACTCTTTATTAATGATGACCAACAATGTATGAATTGAATGTCCGCATCTGCATAAATTTGCACTGAGAAAATTTTGAACTTGAAAACGTATTGATAATGGCGATGACTTTGAAAGACTTTATGAACAGGAGAGGAGAGAAGGGGAGCAAAGGAGAATAAACAACTTATAAATCGTACTTTTTTTTTTTTTTGTCGACGGAGTGGGGTGTCCGGGTCAAGTCCGTAAAGGCGGCCCGACTAATCCCCACTTCGGCCCGGCCCAGCGCCCCAATCGGACCTAGCACGTGAAATGCACGGCGAACTGATGTTGCTGCGGAGGTTCGACCCCAGGACCTAACGGTCCCGAGGAAGAGGCGCCAACCATCAGCCCATTCACATGGGGGCTTATAAATCGTACTTGATTATACTTTTTTTTAATATCAATTCAGAGTTCAAAATGTGATCTAATTCTATCATGAATAGAGTTTTATTATTATTTCTTCTTGTAAATTATTATGCACACATTGGCAAAGTAGAATGTATGCACTTGCTCATAAATCAACATTATTTTTTTTCCATAGAGGGAGAGAAGAGGTGGGGTGAGGAATAAGACCTGTTTGGGGTTATGGTATGTTTAGAAAAAAAAAAAAAAAAGCGCTTATAGGCACTAAAAGTACTTGTAAAGTGTTTGATAAGTAATTTTTCATAATTTAAGGAGCCCAATTTTTAATAATTTAAAAACATTTTTGTTAGAAACAGTTGTGTTAAAAGTGTTTCTTTATAAATGACCGCAGCTCAAAATGGACTCTAAATAGAGTCTCAAGAGGTTGCAAAATGCTACCGTTTATTTGAAGTCATTCACCCCAAGACTCCCACCAAAATCATGTTCTTCATGCTAAGTTCTCCATTGGGCCATCTTTTTTCCTTTTTCTTTTTGGTGTGGGAAGTATGTATGGTGGTTAGATCATAGATTAATTGGATGCATCATTGATGTACTCCAAATCGCCGTCACTTTTTTTTTTTTTTTTTTTGGATAAGAAAAAGAAAAAAAAAATTTATAAATGAACTTGCTGAATAGCATCCAACAGCAATTGTCGGATACGGTCCGTCACTAATCAAGTGCATGACAAACGGTATCAAATAGAAGCACTGATTATCATTATCTTTTCTTATTGCTATCCTAATCAAAGGAAGGAGATTAGAAAGCTAGTACAATGGTGGAAGGAAGCTCTTCCCCGAAATCCGAACCTCCGTTGCTTTGGTGCGCTACGGAGCAGGCAAGCTATTCAACTGCAATACTGCAATTACGCAGTCGCTCTCCCAATTTTGGACAGAATGTTATCTGGCAGTTGTCCTCCAATTCTGCATGGATTGTAGCTGGACAGTTGTCCAGAAGAGTTAACTGTCGGTGTACTTTTTTGGATATTAATATGATTGCCATAGTTTTGTTGTGCATACAAAAAATAATCAAATCCGAGACCTTTAATCACTAAGGATGTGTTTGACAAAATCGAAATTTGAAAACTAAAGTTTGAAATTTGAATCCATTAAATAATTAAATTGTTAAGTATTAAATCTAATACATTTGAGTGCATATCACATTTAGTGATAAGTGAATAGTTTATCACTTAATTTTGGAAGCAAGTTTAGCTTAGGAAATTCAGTACCACTTAATTAATTCAGGTATTCAATTTTTTGTTATCAAACGGTTTGAATATGTTAAGATCTGAATCCATTAAATTTAAGTATTGAATTGGGTTATCAAACAAGACTTAAGTTTGCTTTGACAACAGCATAAAGAGTTTAGTGCAAGTTAGGCGTCCGAAAAATAAGATTATCCGACATGTCTTGCCCCTTAATAAATCCAATTTATTTTGGCAATGGACCCAGTAAATTTGTAGCACCTATCTCTTCAGTGACCTTAGTACTACTTAGTATTACCCATGCCTTAGTTGAATTGGTACCAACGAACAATTTTCTCATTAAAGGTTGTGTCTAGAATTCAGCTGCTAATGTAAAGATTATGTTTGTATTCAGTTACAAATGTGAGGATTATATTAATGGATATTATGAAAGTACCCTGTAAGTAATTTAGGAAAATGCTACAATTCTTTTTGGTAGGAATGACAATGTGAATGCCTTGGGGTGGAGTGGGGTGGGGCAGGGGAATTTTTCCCCTTGTTAAAAAATGGGATAGGGGACGGGGGAGTATACCCCTGTCCCATCCTTCGCCCTGCTACCCATTAAAAAAAATTAAATATATATAAAAAATTATATATAATATATTAAATTTAATTAGTTACAAACTTATAATAATATTATTATTAATTATAAGTATTATATAATGTATATTAGTATAGATAATATAATTAATATTATCAATTATATTAATAATTGTACATGTCTACTAATAGAAATTATTAATTAGTTATGCTAAATTTACTAATATATTTATACTAAATTCCTAATTATACCTAACACATTAACACTTTTTTTCTTAAAAAAACACACAATAATGATTTGATGATTGTATTTGTCTCAAAAGTGAAAACTTTACTACTTTAGTTGTATTTGTTTCATCATGTTGGATTGTATTCAAATAACTTTTATTTGATTGTTTTTATGGATTTCAATTATAAAATTATAGTGGATAATGATTTGGTGATATATTAATATTCAAGTTCTTAATTTTTGGCTAAAATTTAACTACAATGCAATTATAAAAAAAAAAAAATTTTTTTGCTTCTTCCTCGTAGGTGCCCCGCGAGAGAAGCATGACGAGGTGGGGACGAAAGGGGGGAGGGGGAACTAGTGGACAGCAAGATAGGGTAGGAGCCGGGGGAAATAGTAGGCTGCGTGGCGGGAGGTGGGGAAAGGATCCCCATCCCACAAGGGCAAATTTAAAGTGGGGCACTGGGGGCACGGGCCCCCACTGCCCCCCTTAAATTCCTATAATACATCTACAATTTTGACATAATTTTAAAGGTGCTTCCAGAATTCTTTTTAGAAAAAATGTGAAAGAATGGGTCATAAAATTTATATCATTCACTTTCCTACTCTAGTTCCCATTTTCCCACCAATAGGGCCAAAGTACCAATTATATCAGTTATTCCTTTTGATCCCCACTCCCCAAGTTCCCTTTACTCCTGTGGTCCTCCATTTCCCTTCACAATCGGCTCCTCTTCTTCCACACCCAACCCAACTACTTTTTCTTTTTATCACTTCATCCAATTATCATTTACTTCCTTTGTCCCCACTCCCCAATTTCCCTTTTCTCATCTGGCTCTCGATTGTCCCCACTCCCCAACATACATACGAGAGCCATTTTTTTTTTCCACAACCAAAGCTTGTTACTCTTTCTTTTGATCACTTCATCCTATTTAGAGATTGCACCAGAATCAATTGATCTTCTAGGACTTGGATCCGCCACATTTTGCAGCTCTTTTCACCAACTTTAGGAGACCATCAAAATCAGATTCTAAACAATTACTTCTTATTATTATTATTTTAAATTTGTTTGCAAATATATTTCTAGAGCATGAGACTATTACTATTTTAAAGAAATTTGAAAATTGATTAGTTAATGTAATAACTAATAAATGGGTTATTTGATAAATATTTTAACTTGTGAAATGGTGATTTTATGCATGAGACTTTTTTTTTTTGCTTAAAAAATTAGAAAAAGAGTAGATAAAAAATTTTAGTGTTATTTTTGCCTCCACTAAGATTTTTTTCTGGCTCCGCCCCTGCCATCCCACCCTCACCCCGTTGACATTTCTATTTTTTTGGATATGATACCCATGATTCTAATCCATTTATATTTTACTATATCATTTCGTGATTTTAACTCTTGAAATAATCCAAGGGTTTATAACGATGATTTCATATCAAATTGTGAATTTTGCTCCAAAGGGGCTGTAGAATTCCTTAGTGACTTATAGTTCATACATGCCTTGACTTTGATGGTGGCCGAAGTCGAATCACCCAAATTCTTTCTTACCCGAGAAAAAAAAAAGTACTACTGTCTTATATACCCCAAAAAGAAAAAAACCGTATACCGAAAAGATACAAAGAGGTGACCGACCATGCATGGTGTCAATGAATCAGCAACCCACATAATTATTTCTTATATCACTTCATCCTCGTAGTTTTATTCCACCAAATTGAAGTGCAGCTCTTCAATCACCATAATTATCTGACAGTTGAATCGGTCCCTCAATCTTAATTGCTTCAAATTACAAATAATTCGTAAGTAGACTCGACACCTTACATTGGCAAACCGAAAGCAACTTCAATTCAAACCCTTCAACCGCTTGGAACAATGGCGGTAGATTAAAGCAGCCAAAAGGGCCCTCCATGGATACACGTAATTATCAGCTCGGAAAGCAAACGAGAAACGAGAGGTGCAACTGTACAAGGAAGAGTGCTATACAAAGACTGAAACTCTGAGGTGGGACCATGAGGCCTAATCAATTTTGGTGGTACTACCTAATAAATTGTTTCAAGGAAGAATGTGAGGGGTGTGAAGATAGAAAGCTTCTTTCAACGTATTTGCTGGTCTTTACCTAATAAGCTTTCCTCTTTGCTTTTGCCTTTTAGGGGATGATTCTGTGATCATCATCATTGCTCATCTTTCTCCCAGCACAGAGGCTTCTTTCTGGTCTGCAACATGGTTGTCGAGGTACTTACAATTTACAAACCAGTCTTTATCATGGTTTAGTTTGCTGATAGCATCATGGATTTAATTGATATTGTTAATTTGCTGTCGCTAGATATATTTCGTTCTTTGAATTTGAATCTGTGAACCTTTTTTGGTTGTTAAAGCTTTTTTTTCCCCCTATGTTGCTGCTTTATTTGCACTCGCTGAAAATTAAGAAGTATTAAATAGTCTTTGCTTCTGAAATCATCTGGTAATTGTGGTTCATCTTCAACTGTTCAAAGGATTAGGTGGAGAATAAGTTCGATACTTGAGAAAAATCTGAGTAATCTGGCTCAGAATTTCGAATTATAGATGAATTTTGAGAATTTTGGCTTGGAGGAAACTATGCTGTAACATCATATATACCTGCTTCGTTTAAATCTTGGTACTTAGGACAAAAGAAAGTTGGATGGAATTCAAAACCATGCATTTGCATTGGTCCATCTTACCATTACTACTACTAATTAACCATTGGTTAAAGACTTGGGCGATTTGCTAGGCAAAAATACCTAGTGCCATCGCTTGAATCTTGTTGAAAATTCCGTTTTCTCACTGCTTCATTAGTACGAGACATGCTTACCTTCAATTAAAGTTGCAGGACTGACTGATTCAATTTGCAACCATCCTGTTTTGTGGATGATTGAACGTGTATTGGATCGATCAGAAACAGTTGAAAATGTGGTGTTTGTGTAGACTTATATGTAGTAATAAGCTTGTAACACCGATTATTCACCTGATAAACGGATGTACAAAGGAATCCACGACGATGAGACTGTTGATTTTAGCCTCTATACAAGTTAATTTTGGTTACTAATTCGATTGAACCTCCTAGTATGTGACTGTGTAAGCTAATAAATAGTCCTATTCAGGTAATGGAGACAAGAAACGGATGGCCACTTGGGCTAGGTAACATTAATCTGAGACTTAGAGCTACACTCAACTTTGAGGCAGCAGCACCAGCAAACGAATTGTCCTCAGAAATGCCCTCTCCCAGTCCCAGTTTCACCTCATTTTCATCCTCCAATCTTGATACTGAGGTACATTTAAAATTGCTTCCAGCTCTTTCCCAACTGTTTTTTCATTGTGTGAGTATCCCCTTCTCATTTTGTAGTTTCTTGGCTGGTATTGTTTCTTTTCTCAATATGCACTAGTCCACAGCATCATTCTTCCAAGATCAGAGTGTGCCGCTGGGACGGCTTATAGGAATAAGACCTGCGAGCCGAGGAAGTTTGCAGTTCCCGAGTACAAATGACTTCAGACAGCATAGGAGTTTATCTAGTGGAAGATCAAATGCGGAGGTCTCCAGAAATCCTGGGGTAGAAACATCTCAGGGGCTCTGTGTCCCGTTATTACACAATGTCATAGAGAAGATGAGCCGAAGTAAAAGCACCTCAAGGCATTAATTTGAGACCAAACATCTATTTTTGGTCCATATTTGAGATCCAAATGATCGTCACACACCTTTGATTGCTTCCCTATTGGATGACTCATTTGTAATTGTTCTTCTGTAAATTTTTCCAAATCAGCTGCTTGCTGCTTTGTCCTGGGGACTAGTTCAAGTTTATTGTATCAAGTTAGGTAACAGAATACATGACCAGTTCAAGTTTCTTCAAGTCAACTTAGGTAAGAGAAATAAAGGATTACGCATCATTATTTAGCCAAGTTCAGCTATGGCCACCATTTTGAATATTGTAAAACACTAGCAATTCTAGTTGGACTTTCCTCTGCTAGAAACAGTCAAGTCAGGAGGAAAGATGGGCACAACGATACTTCAAAAGACTTTACCTTAGGAAATTTTTTTTTTTTTTTTTAAAAAAAAAGCTTATAAATTCTCAAGTAGATAATTGTTGCATAATTGAAATTTTAGTTACACCAAAGCACACACACACAAAAAATCTAATAATAAAGGACACTAAAGATCCTTCGGATGTTTGACATAAGTATTGGTTTCAGGGCTTAAAATTCCAGTTTATGGAAGGCAGTATCTAATCTTTGAATTGCTCTGACTAAGAGTGGGCAAAACATAGCACCGTCTTTTTGCGAAAGGGTGGATTGGACCAAATTTCATAATTAAAGGCTGATTGAGTAAACAAGATTTAAGGGTGACTTTGATAAAATTGAAATTTGAGAATTGAAGTTTGAAATCTGAAATCTGAATTCTTGATCCATTAAATTATTGAATTATTAAATATTAAATCTAATACATTTGAGTGCATATCACATTCAATAATAAGTAAATAGCTTATCACTAAATTTTGGGAACAAATTTTACCTAAAAAATTCAGTGTCATTTAATTAATTCAAATGTTCAGTTTTTCATTATCAAAGGATCTGAATATGTTAAGATCTAAATATATTAAATTTAAGTGCTGAACTGGGTTATCAAACATGATCTAAGTATGGCTTGATTGAGGCAATTGTAATGTTGGAAGTTATTTTGGCAAAATTAGCACGAGAGGTGCTCAGCAGATGCATTGTTGGATTTTAAGGACCAATTTGAAATTCTTTTTAGAGGGCATAATAGGCACTTTAAATTAAAAGAGCATGACTGGAATTAACACTAATAATTATCTTCTTAAACAGCTAATTAGCAAGAGGATATAGACATGGTAGAGATTTATCACAAATTTGTCCATATATCTAAACATAAATGTGAAAATAACAGTACCAAAGATTATAGTAATAACCTTGAAAATTTGCCTAAAAGTTCCCTAATTTTTAAAACTTTTTGTGCCATATTCAGAACATTTTCCAAGTAAAAGGATGAGAGTTTCTAACATTGTGGTTTGCTTTGAAGGATGGATCTTCAAGTATAAATATCTGATTCAATCCTTTAAAAGCCAATTTCTTTTGAATGCAATGGATATCATAGCAAAAAATCAGAAGAATGAAACTTTTCTAAGACCAATAAAATCCTTGGCTTTGGAAAGTCATCCCAAAAGGTCCCATGCACTTTTAATAGGACTAATAATTTTATTTCATTTATTGTAAGATGGTGTTATCAGTATTAGAAGTATTCCATTCCATTTTACCTCTGTAATCTTCAAAAGTATTTCATTTATGAGTAAAACGTGTTAATTAAGGAAATCCCATTATCTTCAAGTACATAATCATTTTGAAAAGAATTTGTATACAATTTATGGAAACTTCGATATTACAAGATGGAATTCATGTTACAGTTTATCTTGTACTACTTGGATTGTATCTTTCTCATTTTATTAGCTTTTTTTTTTGAAAGACACAGCAAAGCATTATTACAATTTATTACCAAGATTTTTTTTTTGAAAGGTGAAAATGATTGTAAGTAGAAGAACTCTTGCTTTTATAATAATAATAATAATAACAATAAATTCTGTCTGAATCTGAAATTAAATACATTCTAACATGACCATTCCAAAAATTAGTTGATACTTGATATTTGAAAGTTGAAACTACAAAATAGGGAAAGGACCCACGTAAAAAGGCTTTTTGGTCATGGGAAAAATTGCCCAAGATTATTGGTTAATGATTTCCATAGAATATTTCAATAGAACATTGGAAAAAGAAGAGGCGTAAAAAGAAAGAGGGAAAAGGTTTAATTATTATTATTATTATTTTTTTGTCGCTTAAACCCTTCACAAAGCCAGGACCCTCATTCGAAAGTTAATTCTCCCGTACCCTCATTCGACCTCTTTGTTCAGCCACCATGGCCGCCAGCGCTGCTAGAACTGTGTTCCGTTCTGCCACCACATCCGCCCGGACTGCGGCGGCGAAAGTTTTTACCGGGGCCAAGCCAAAGCCCAGTCGCTCAACCTTCCGCATCCCCGCTCAAAAACCCCTCTCGACTCGCATATTCAGGTAGTCAGGTAGATATAATCACTTTTTTTTTTCCAGATGCAATAGGATATAATCTTTAAAATGAAATGGGAAATATGGAAATATGATTTTGTGGGGTGGTGGTGTTTATAGGTCCCCAGTTGAAATGAGCTGTATAAGCGTGGGATCGATGTTTCCTTATCACAGTGCAACCGCTTCGGCATTGCTAACTTCTATGCTCTCCGAGGTTTCTCCTTGGACTTATAATTGGTCCCAAGATTCTTGATAGGTATTTTTCCACTTGAAGTTAACATATATTCATTTTACTCTTTTAACGTTAGAAAAACGTGTCAGAGTGTTTTTGGTGGTGAATGGAAAATGATATTCATATTCAAATTCCCAATCTGATTTTGCAGTATTAAACCAGCTGCTGCATTATCTGAGCATAGGAATTTTAGGGTGTCAATGACCACTTGCTTTTTGATGAAAATTGGTGCCTTTTTCAGAAAATTTGGGATTTATGCCCTC
Source organism: Coffea eugenioides (assembly GCF_003713205.1). Lineage (NCBI taxonomy): Eukaryota > Viridiplantae > Streptophyta > Magnoliopsida > Gentianales > Rubiaceae > Coffea > Coffea eugenioides. Next base: position 13,523,117 of record NC_040036.1, on the reverse strand, counting down.
AGTTTGCTTGAAAAATAGGCTGTTTAGCTTGTCTCTTTTCAAGGTTCTGTTTCTCCTTTCCTGTTGGCTACGTCCTGGATGTAAGTAATTCTTTTCTTCTTCCATTGTTGGTCCCTTTGGGAATCATCTGGACTCACTAACGACAGAGATATGGCTAGACCGAGGTAACTGATTGTTAAGAAAGTCCATGGTTTCTAGAATTTACATCATCTCGTTGATTTCTTTTGGAAGTTGAATGTGTTGAAGGAGATAATCTTCAGGATGAAGATGTCGAATACAATATTTTATATCTTCAGCTTCTGTCGGGATCCTCCCACTCTTCTGCGTTTTCTCTATCCCTCCCTCCCGAAGTAAAAGTGTGTGCTCATTTTACCTTGAATGGCAGAAGGAGGTGAATTGATTGAAATTCATTTCTGTTATATTTAACTCTAAAGTACATTGCCAGTGTTTTCTAGTATCATTTTTCAGGAAAACTTATTCAATATGAGCAAGGCTTCTTAAGTTTGATTATCAACCGAAAAGCATTTGAAAGTTTTTGGAATGGCAAGGCAATAATACCATAAGGCCACTTCAAATGTGTTTTCTGCTGGTGTATGAAACGGTAGTGTAATACGCATAATTCACAAGTTAAATGAGAAATGAATCGTCAACCTTCGGCTGGAGAACTGCTGATTTTAAACTCTGGAAAAGTAATACTTCTCTCCTAATTGATTTAAGCTCATTTTAGCTAATGATCGATATTTTATATCAGGTTATTGAGGCACCAAATAGGCAGCCACTTGGACTCAGAAACTTCACCATGGGACTTTGAGCTGTGGAGAACTCTCGGGTAATACCTGCAGCAACGGCAGAATTATTGTCTACACAAGCGCCCACACCTAGTTTCTCATCATTTTTATCTTCCAGGCTTCACGCTGATGTACTTGTTAACCAAATTCCACATTTGTAGTAGTGAATATTTTCTTTCCAGTTTCTGATCTTACGTTCGCATGCTTCTGTAATCAAAACATCAACATTACATATTCATACTACCTTAGCCAGCTCTAGTGTTGAAGAGTTTGCATTTTACCGCAATGAAGTTGCTTGGAGCTGAGCTCTCTCGCAATTTGGTTTTGTCTTAGTACTTGAAATTTCTTGGTAGCTTTTGTTTGGTTTCCAATAGAACTGTTTGACAGCATCATTCTTCTAATATCAGAATGTCCTAGGGTGACTTGTTGGAAGAAGACTTGGGAACGGAGACGCTCGGAGTTTCCAAGAGCAGTCTACCTCAGACAGCACAGGAAATTATTTACCCGAAGATTGATTTGATTAACAGAGATCTCTGTTTCCAATGGTTGCAAATGCCATAGAGAAGATGATAATAATTAAAAGACCCTCAAGATAATACTATGATTGGCCTAGCATCTTTATTGGTAATCCATTCTAAGACAAGGGTTGATTGATGTTCCTGATGGATAATTCTGTACATCTTTGCTGAGAATTTTACCTAGACGAGTCCCGTTCACTTCATTCTTGAGTCATGTTAGGTATCGGAATTGGAGGATTAGCTATCACAAATCTTTCATTTGGTGCTTTCTCACTAAAGATTTTCAGTTAGTAGCAAAAATATATTCTTTCCTAGCAAAAAATGAAGATTGATGAGGATCTAAACATCTTTGAAATGCTCAAGCACACAACTGCTCACTTCCTGAATGTATTAGACGCCTGCTCATTTTCGAAATCTTTCTAGCAACCATGAATAAACTTGATGCGCCTACAAATTTGCCCTTCAAACTTGTTTCTTTGTTTTAGTGCTACTGCTCTTACAAGCCTATCGAAGGGGCCAAGGTGACATGACATTTAGAATGATAAAACTGCAATAATTTCAGGGGCTGAAAGTAGAAAGCTAGTGTTTAGCTAATTAGCAATTATCACGACCTCTTATATTGGGGGACCAAACTGCAAACCTGTATGTTGAGACGGTTTAATTGATAAATAAACATATTTTGAAGGGCTTAACCGGAATTAAACATCCTTTCGATCTTCTACGAATAGTGATGAGATTTACAGAAGATAAAAGAAAAGAAAAGTATATTCCCCTGTTGTCAGTCCCACAAAACCCTGGACTTGTTCGAAAGACGGCCACTTCTCTAATAGTCTAAACCCTACTAATTCAGGTTTGTTTGGTTAATCCGCCACCATGGCCACCGTCGCCGCTCGGACTATGCTTCGTTCCGCCACTACATCTGCCCGTACTGCGGCGGCAAAAGTAGTTACTGGTGCCAAGCCCAAGCCCGCTTTTTCCCCCTTTAGCATTCCCACTCAAAAACCCCTCTCCGCTCGCATCTTCAGGTGAATTTAATTTGAGTTCACTTATTCACTCGGTATAATACCAGTATCTAACGAAATGGGAAATATGTTTTTGTGTGGTTGAATTTATAGATCGCCGGTTGAGATGAGCTGCGTTAGCTTGAGATGAGCTGCGTTAGCTTGGAATCGATGCTTCCATATCACACTGCAACCGCCTCAGCATTGCTGACTTCGATGCTCTCCGTTTCTCCTCGGAGTTACGATTGGGCTCTTGATGGTAATTTGTGAAATTAAGTGTATGTCAATTGATAATTCATATTTGATTTGTTTGTACAAGATTATGGATCTTTTTCTTCTGTTGAATTACTATATGGGATTATTGTTATGTCTTTGGCAAATGTGGAAAGGATAATGTATGTTTTTCCATACAAATGGAATCTACGAGAACTACAATCTCTGCCACGTGAGTCACATAGGAAACTTTTAGTACGATTGAATAAGTACCATGTAGCGTTACAGATTTTTGAATAACTATTGTAAAGAAGTAGAGGACTTATTTTGCGTGCAGTTATCCTTTTCAGATTGTTTGTTGACAGTTTGGTGATTCTGAGCTTTTATATATGAACCTTTAATCGATGGGATGTTCAGGTTTTCTCATTTTGATGCGTTGTTGCTCATTGCATGTAAAACACATTCTGGATTTTTCTCTTTTGGTTTACTTTTGTCTCGTCTCTGCCTTTTTGTAGTTATCTGGACTTCATAAGATAGAGATGTGGCAGCGTTGAGGTTGCAGATTGTTAAGAATGTCCCAAGTTGCTCGGGTTTAGACTGTTTAAGTTGCTTTTGTTTTCTGAATTCTGTGAAATTGATGTATGTGTTCATAGGTAGTTAAGGATTATGATCCTTTGATAAAGATTCTTTCTTCAAGTAGACAAATATGTACTCTGAAAAATTTTCAGACTTCGTGTTTCAAGCCCAATATATAAACTATTAGGTTCATCTTCAAGAATGAAGGAATTGAATATCGAATACCTGCATCTTAAATTTCTGTCCAGATCCTCCCTTTTCTCAATTCTTTGTCTGCTTTGTTCCCCACCTCTGTTATAAAAAGAGTGCATTCTTTTCATCTTGTAGGGAAGGAGAGGACTAGCTGAAGATTGAAAAGGAGGTGAAACAATTTAAATTTTTTCCTGACATGTTCAATTCTAAAGTACTCCGCCACTGTTTCCCACAGCAGTTGCAAAATTTCCTTTCTTAAATTCAACATGGGAAAGCTTTCTAAAGATTACTTTGTCCTCGGAAATTCTGCATTTGAAGTTTTTGGATCAGGAAGGTGATGACTTTTTAGTCATTTCCAGAATGTGTTCTCTGAATATATATATATATATATATATGTAATGGTAATTTCAACAAGGATGATTGACTAGAAGAATGGCCGACAAAGGGATCAGTGGCCTTTAAGGAGAATAACTGGTTTTAGACTCCACAATTTCACGATGTTCACTGAATTGATTCAACCTCATAAGCTGATGATCACTAGTTCTTTCAGGTGATTGGGGCACCAAATAGATGGCTACTCGCACTTTGAAACACCAACCTGAGACTTAAACCTCTGGCAGTGTCTCAGCGTGATAGGGACAACTCTACGAAAATGCCTTCTCGTGGTTTCTCATCATCATCATTTTTCAACCCGATTTTCTCAAATGGTATCTTGCCAGCAGCACATACGGATGAGCGGTCAAATTTTTTGTCTAGTCATTTTGTTTAGCAGCAACCGTATGTTTGTTTAACAATTAGAAGTAGTATGCTTCGAACAAATTACAGCATTACCCAGTAATTCTATCAGTTGTTCTTATGTCTCCATATTTGAAAGTTGTTGAAGGTTTGCCATCTGGCTCAATATACAATAGTCCATAAAGATCGAATCCACTTTTGGCATAGAAAGGTCTCTGTGTCACTTTGTTAACTGATTGTCCTAATGGTGTAGTACCGTGGTACTTGTTCTATAACTACTTTTCAAAATCAGCAACTTGCTTCTTGTCATGATGACTAGTTGAAGCTTCTTGAGGTCTACTTCCATAAGGTACTGAAAAGATTGCATGATTAGCGATCAATAATCTTTCAACAGGTACTCTTTTGAAGGGTTAAAAAAAAAAAGCGAGGCATATCTAGTTGACGTCCTTGGGTAGCAAGACCTATCGTTACTGTCAAGTGGCAAAGAAAGGTTTGAATTCGAGGAAAGCTTTGACACGCCAAGCCAGCTCATTTCAGCAAAACTTGCTTAAAGGTGATACCTGATCAAATTTTTCTTGTTTAATTTTGGCCATCACCAAATGAACCTTTGAAAGAATGGAATATATATGTTTGCTAGCACTAATATCAATATGCTGCACAACTTTGCAAGCTGTAAATGCTAGGTAAATGGCGTTGCCTTGAGAATTTGATTTCAACTGAACTTTCGTTTTCTGATACTATCGGCAAGTTGTCTAGCAGTCAGACCAATCGACCCGGTAGATTATTGTTACTACTTTTCACCAGTTGATTGTAAGAAGAGGCAGTGGTGCCTCTCGTTCCTGTTTCCAGATGCTAGGCAAAATATAGTTAGATGGGATTAAAATTTAGCAGGCTGCACAAGTAGCACTAGCTGAGAACGAGACTTTCCTCTTATTATGAGTTTACATTCATGTTCACTACAATAACAATACGCTAACAAAGCCGAAACCTGAGAGATTTTAGCCTACCACTTGATATGACAGCCAGGGAGAAAGCGCGAATCATTAAGAAGATACAAACTGTCTTATATCATGCAGAGGCTCAAATCCTTCTTCGTTTGTACCATGAAAAGTTGGTTCACAATTCTAGTCGGTTGAAGCATTGTCGGAGTTCCAAGTCTGCTTTGGTTCTTTATTCTGGCTGATTAGTAGATTAGACTGTGTTATGTAGCTTTTGCCTGTGCACTATTTCTTGAAGAGGGTTGAAGAGGGAAATCGTCGGAACGTTGATAAGGGTCTCCAAAAGTTGTCAATTGTGAGTTTTATCGTTGACATTTGAAGGCCCAAATCCTTTTTGATTTTTTACCACCATGATAATATCTCGGAAAATTGATTCATAACTCTTTTATGTTATGCTAATTAAAATAAATTTGAACATTTTAACAAATTGTACCAGACACAATTATTATACATGTTGGTTTGATAAGTTGGCGAAATAAATTTAAATGAACTCCAACCAAGTCAAGTTTGATGTGAATATCGATCGAGTGGCCTGCTACCCTTCCAACCCTATTCCTTAGTCAGCATGTATAATTGCTTCTTCATCTTCATTTGGCCAGTAACACGCAACGACATATATTTTTCTTCATTAGAATGCAATTATGCACGTTTTGCTTCTATCTTCTTGGCCTTGTATTTCTAATTACGCTTGATGCAAATTGCAAGAGCATGTAAATTTCTCTTTATATACAACGCAAGAAGGTATTCAGGATTATTTATTAGTGGCATGAGCCTTGATTTACATAAGCCAAGTTTTGAACTGATTTTGGAAAACCTGATTTTACCTTTTGATTTTTGAAAAGTTTTTTTTTTCTTGTAATCACATTTTAGAATTAATTATCTTGCGCAAAATTTAAAGCAAACGTCCTTGATTCCAATCCAGGGTATGTTCCAAACCAACAATTAATTAAATAACTATTAAGAATGAAACAATCTTTTAGTTTCATTTTGGTTAAAGTCCCTTGACTTAATTAAATAACTATTAAGAATTTCTTTTAGTTTCATTTTGGTTAAAGTCCCTTGACTTACTTGATTTTGAAAAACTATTTTGTTCTATTCTCAACTAATTTTAAAAACTGATTTTACATATTTTTTCGGCCAAAGAAATGCTGAAAATCAGGTACGGGTCGTAAGGTACTTTTTCATATAGACAAAATTATCCTTCAAATTTTAACATAATTACTAAATTATCTAAAAATTAGATAACTTTTTTTGATGTTCCCATTTTCTTTCTATTCTTATCTCACTTCCAAATTCATCTATGTCCCTTGTTTTACTCATCTACCGTTTAATCTTCATGGGAAAATTAATTAATTACATCAAAAATTATTTGATTAGTACAAAAATTCAGTTATGTAGCATATAAGGGTAAATGATTATGTTTGTTGTCAAAATCAGCTTTTTAATTTTTTCTTTTGAGAATACCTATGCATCTATTAAAATAGCTTTTTTAACAGTAAACGAGAGTACTTAAGTTATTCTGAAAAATCTGATTTTCAAGAATAATTCTACAAAATTAGAATAAGCTGACAACAGCACATAGTCAAATTTTATGGGGGAAGTAATTAGGAAAATATAATAATTTAGCAGCCGGTAATTGGGCTCAAAGTTGTAGAGCCATAGTCCATAGATTGAGATGGTAAATGCGTTGGTTACTGGCTTGCCCAGTTCCCCTTTTCTTTTCTTTTTTTTTTTTTTTTTTTAAATCTAAAGGTGAGAAGGCTTTTCTGGCTTAAACCCCCAAAATCCAGATCCCAAAACCCTGGGTGCAGTGCGAAAGAGGGCCATCTCTCTCCCATTTCTCTTCGGCGTCCTCACTCCTCTTCGTTCAGCCGCCCATCCATGGCCGCCATCGCCAGTAGGACTATGCTTCGCTCCGCCACCACTTCTGCCCGGACTGTGGCGGCAAAAGTGGTTACTGGGGCCAAGCCGAAGCCCTCTTCCTCCCCCTTCCGCATCCCTGCTCAAAAACCCCTCTCCGCTCGCTTCTTCAGGTATTAAAACTTTAATTGCAATTATTTTTCTAATTTCTGCATTATGTTTACTCAGCATTCAGTAATTCTCGAACGAGAAGATGGGGATATGTTCTTGTGTGGTGATTGTACGTGGGGCTATTTATCTTACTATTGAGGTTTTGGTTTTAATAGAGTTCAAAAAAATATAGAAGTCGACTCTTTAAAGTCTATTTGTATGAAGCCGGCTCCTCAGAAGGCGAATTCTAAGTAGTTTGAGAAGTGGATTTTGAAGAGGAAGTCGATTTCCATTTTCCACAGGTTTGCTGCCTGCCTTCACTTGATCTTATTCCCATGATACATTACATGAAAAATGAAAAAAAAAAAAAACAGATTCCAGATTACGAGAAAGAGGGCTGTAAAACTGTTATTCTTATCAGAAGAAAACCAAGGAAACAACAGATCACAGAGTAAAAAATTAATCTTCTCGGAACATGATGGTTACAAACTCAAGCACACTGCTCATTGGACTTATTTATAACCTCCCACAACGATGAATAATTCTTCAAAATTTAGGCAAAATTTAACTTATGAGGCAGTCAACACTTGCAAAATTTCCCTTGAAGGATAGCAGAGCAGTTATAATAGCCGGAGAAAGAGGAAACAAAATTTAGTGAAAAAAGGCGCATAGGGCAAAAGCGATACTGATTAAGAAAGGAGAGAATGAGAAAGGAAGGAAGAGGCAGAAGATTGCATCAGTTGAAGAAGGCAGAGGGTGAAGATTGGGCTTGTTGAAGGAACAGGTGCCAAGATAAATTTAGTTGAAGGGAAGAAGAAATAAATTTTTTGTCTTGGATAACATAAGTAAACTTCCATGGTTTTGGAAATCTATAAAAACCAGCAAGGTTTTCTACTTTTCAATAAAGAAGCACCGTTTGGGTAAATAATCCCATGTACTTGTATTCCTAGGTCACCAGTTGAAATGAGCAGTGTTAGCGTGGAATCGATGCTTCCTTATCACACTGCAACAGCTTCTGCATTGCTAACTTCAATGCTTTCCGTTTCGCCGCGGAGCTACGGTTGGACTCTTGAAGGTGATATTCTAATTGAGTTAATTTAATCGTAATTATTTGTGTTTTCATTTGCTCTTGGATTGGAAATAACCTAGTGGTGTTAAAGCTCTTCGCACTCTCGTGTGTTAGGATGACGGTTCACTTCTAATGATCTGAATTCCATCCAAACCTTTTCCTTGCAAAGAATAAGAAAAAAAAAATGCTTGTTATATTTCTTATCATCTCTATAATAATCTAGTGAAGTTTTTCAAAGTTATCTGCAATCTGGAGATTGGTTGTCAAAGTTGTGATCCCATTTTCTTTGAGTAAATGGTCTTTATACCTTTCCAAATTTTAAAGTGGTTGTTTTCTTTTCCATATTTTATTGCATATATTCTGGATCTATTCTTTTGATTTTCTTTGATTTGGTCTTTATGTAGTTACCTGGACTTCGTGAGATAGAGATATGGCTGCAAGGTAGCAGGTTGTTAAGAAATTTCACTGTTGGAGGATTTAAATTGTCTCAATTCTTTGATTTTGGAACTCTGTCCATCTGTTTCTTTTGAAAGAGGGACATGATCCCAATTTAGATTCTTTCTTTAAGTATAAAAAGACATACTTGAGAATGTTAAATATTATTGTCAAGTACATTTGGGTTCTAATGTGGATAACCCTTGGGATGAAGTTAGGTAAATCGCGTATTAATTTCACAATTTGCTGGTGGGGCCTTTTTCTTCATTCTATTTTAGTATTCTGTGGTCCCTCCCCTCTCGAAATAAAAGAGTGCATATTCTTTTTCATCTTGTAGGGCAGGAGAGGACTAGATGAAGATTTTAAAGGAGGTGCAGTGATTTGGATTTCTTTCTGTTACATTGAACTGTGACGTTTTTTCTCATTGTTTTCTGCAACTTGTGAGAGAGCTTCATTTCTAAAATTTAATAGGACTTCTTTCTTCCCTTCCAAAAGTTTATCTTTAGTACGCATTATGGAAGACTATTTCCTACAACTTATGGATCAGGATCCAAGAACACCATAGGGTCATATTTAAGTATGAAAGCATGTAGGTATATGTCCCTTGAGTATGTTAACTGTTGTACCATTATGTGGATTTGGTTTAGGGGTTGTAAAAGTCGAAAGAAATATTGGATCTGATGCTCTTCATTAGTCATTTCTTTTTTTTCCTTCTATTACAATGCCAACAGATTTGCTCTAATGTTGCTTTTTCATGTTAATGGTTAGTAAAATATCATATTTGAGCAATGCAATAACAGAATCAAATCATCTGAGGGACCAAATCTGGTTTTGTGTATAATTTTTACCTTTTCCATTGCAGTTATTTGATCATATAAGGATCATGCTAATACATGGTATTCACTCAGATTGCAACGATGATGTATGATGATTGGATGTCCAAGCGAAGTTTTTATCCATGTGCTGTAGGAGAGAGCACTGGATTAGCTCCAGAGGAGAAATAATATTATTCTAGATGTTGTTTTCTTTTGAGTGCTAGCCTTACTTTGTGTAAAACTACAAATGTGACATTAGTCAAGTTTGTTTTCTGGGAGCCATGTTTTATTACATTTTCAGCAATGAATTTAGAGAGGTTCTGTATAGACTAGATTAAGAAGATTATTTGATATATACTTTAGGAAATGTGAAATTTTTCTCCTTGCTTGATTTGGATTGCTAATACTGGTTTTAACTGTTGGAAAGATATCATTAGTCTGATATCAACCTATAATGGTGCAAAGAGTTGCAGAAGTGTACAGGTCAACATGTCATTATCTGGATTCATGACTGGGAATGTTACCAATCACTTTAGCATAGTCATGAAACTAGTTGTTCTATTCCTGTTGCAACTTAAATGATTAAGATTTTTTGGTTGCAGAGTTTCCATATTTGTGACTTATTGTGACTTGGTTTTTTTCTTTTTAGGGCTGTGATTACTGATCATTGGTTGACATTCGGCATGAAGATTTTCTTATGATCTTTCTGTCTTATCCGTGTCAAAATTAGTATAGTATCTTTACAAGACTCAGTTAATGACCAACTTCGATACACGTTTCATGTTTTCGTTGCATCTTCTAGCTTTTCATTCTTGTGGAGGGATCTATTCATTTACATGACCGTGTATAAGATCCATTTTTTCTTCTGTTGTAGATGGATGACTGTTTCAGTGATTTGGATTGCGGTGCATTATCGTCATAATTCCATGGATGTCAATGGAAAGTGTAACCATCTGTAGGGAAATTATTTTGCTTGTTCAATTCAAAGGTCAACCTAGTTTATGATAGTCTTAAAGTAGCCTCCTAAACAAGGAGGAACCATTTGTCTTTTCCAGGGCAGCTTGTTATGCCTCCTTTATTCTGAAAATGCTAGGGTTATTTCTTTTCCTGTTTATTCTTGATGTAGAGTCAAGTTCCTTTTGTGGGGATTGGGGCTTTTCAAGGTACTCGTGTGGGGCAATTTTAGAGCTGTCTTTCCATGATCAGATATTCCAGAAACATTGTGCTCATTGCTTTTTTATGTTTAGAGTAAAGGTATGGCACCATCTTTGACATAGAATATTTGATGCTTAACTACAGAAACCCGCAGGTTGTGCTTTGTCGCGCATAGGCGTCCATCCTTTCCCCGCTGAAAAACGTTCCAATTGTAACTAGGATTTGATGACCTTTATGGTCGACTTTTTCCTCGCAAGGAGTCTTGCCTACCTTCGCATAATCACCTTTGACAAGATGATCATTCGTATTTAAGAATCAATTAATTGCCTTCTATCATCGTGTGTATTATCGGAAATACTCTCCAGCAATTTCAATCAAAAGTAGCTTAAGGTGGTGATACAAGAGTAAATAGTCAAAATGATCATTAAACTATTTAAAATGATATGAGTTGGTCATTGAATATTTTTTGGGCAAAGAGATCACTCAATGTCCTAAAACGAATCTTTAGGATCAATTTTACCAATTTAGCCAATAAATCAATAGGAAAAAAAGCAAACTTGACCTATTATTGTGGGTTTCCAACATTAAAAATGTCAATATCTAATTGACAATTTTTTTAAAAGAAAAATCAAACTTTAGGAGTTAATCCAAATTTTAGCAAAACTTCATAGGAGGAAAATGTAATTAACATAAAAAACCATCAACACATCATCTTTTTCCTCTTTCACCCGCTGCTACTATCGCATAACCCTCTGGTACACCCTCTCTAGTCACAGCAACCAGATCTGGTCGCGAGGGAAGCAAGGAAAAGAAGGGAATGGGAAGGGAGGAGAGGGGGTGCAAGGGGAAGGAGGAGAGGGGGGGCGGAAGGGAGAAAAGAGGAAGAGGAAGTGGTGATGATTGGGAAGGAGGAGACAAGGGAGGAAGAGGGGAGTGATGGTGGCATGAGAGGTGGTAGAGGAGGGAGAGGGGAGAAGGTGGTGGAGGTGACACAAGTTGGCAGAGGGTCTTGCTACGTCAAGAATGGAGAGGAGAGCGAGGTGGCATTCTTTGAACATTTTTTTGCCCCTAAAAACTTGCAATTCAGGTTAATTTAGCAAAAAGTGGTCTAAATGATTCGTTTTAGGAAATTGAGTAAACCTTTTTAGCCAAAAAAAGGAGTTGAGTAACCAACTCATGCCATTTTGACTAATTTAATGACTATTTTGGCCATTCTGCGGTGATGCAAAGGTCATGATACACTGAAATGCCCACTATAAAACTCTTAAAAGTCAACATGTTTCAGATCCAATGCTCGAATGAGCATCAGTAACTCCAAAGTCTCGAATGAGCATACAAACAAGACTCCAAGGAGGCCGCCAAGACTCAAATGAGCATCAGTAACTCCAAAGTCTGAGGTAAGTCGATGGATGCAAAGAAAAAACTAAATGCAGCTTATCTATTGGTGCAGAAACCCTTCCTTCAGATGAGATGTTAGAATCTAGCGCCGAAATAAGCTAACATGATACAAACACAAAAGCAAATGAAAAACAAAAATAGCAAATTTCACTCAACCAAAACAGTAAAAGAAAAAGGATAACTAAAAATTTGAAGCAGCACAACTTGGAGAGAAGTACAAAAACTGAATTAAACACAACTTGGCAAACTCTCTGCAGTCCACATTCTTGCCAGGCAGAGTCAGTTAATATTCTTTTTAACATACAAACTACAACATATAATATTAGATTAGTCCTATCACATGTTAATAATAAGAAAATAATCTACTGATTGAGTGAGCTTGTATACCAATATACCCATAGACAAACAAATCATTACCCAAAATAGACTTGGTGACAGAAAATCATGAAACAAATTCAAGATTCTTCGGCTACATTCACCAACTCATACTCTACCAAGGACAAATTGTTGTCTTCTTTAACTGCAAATTTTGCAGGTTCTGTCACCTCAATGCGGCCCCATTTATCAACAGCTAGCCTCATCGAACCCTTGAACATGTCAATTTTTGCATTGCGAAGGATGACAGTATTGCCTGGCTTCATCAATTCAACTGCAATGAATAAAACAGTCAGGAAGCTCACTCTTCTTCTAGCTAGAAGTTAACAATTTATAAAATGCCTAGAACTCTTTTAGCACAAGAACACAACCTTCAAAGTAAGTCATATATTCTAATAAGCTGACAAAGCAACATGTTCACTTAGCCGCTGCAAGTATGTAGTCCCCTAAATGGCCATGAAAGTAAATAACCCCACTAGAATAAACAAGGGGATGAAATTCTAGAAATCAAGCACTTCAAATTGAAAACACAAATGCAAGAAGCATTACAAATTAATACCATTTCCACAAACACTGCGGCCATTATGCTGGGGACGTAAGATGATAACAAAGTGAAAATCATAAATTTTTCGGTCCATTTAGTCAAGTATAATGTGAAAGACATCTAGTTCAGTTGCAAATAGCCCCCTAACATAACCTCACCAAATTGGCCTAAAAAACGCTGACAACCAGGGAGGAACATAAGGTTAAAGACTATCAGCTGTATTGCACCATCAGAAGTTCTACGGCTAGCGCACCTAACCCTTCAAGCAGGACCTTAAAATGACAAACAACATAACAACCCGACAAGTCAAAATAAATTCAAGAGAAATTCAGCCCTTCTCGTCTAAGTTTGAGCTTTTGGTGACATTATTATTATTTCTTTTTAGGTCTGAAAATCAAAGGATGCATATCTTCTCATTAAACGAAAGACATTTCAGCGTGAAAAAATCATCAGAAAACAGTGTTTAAACATTCAGATATCTTGCACAACATACACAGCTCATATTGTAATTTCCCACATTTGAAACATTGTCTACGCACAAAGTAAAAATTTTGAATGAATATATCATCAAATATTACTAAATTTGCACCGAGTGAACCAAGGTGCACACCTATTCGGTCTCCTTTCCGCCGAGTACTAATTATTTCCTTGACTCCATACCGTACAACAAGAACTAATCCACCTTAAATTCAGACCGGCAAGTAATTCACCAAACCCAAGAACTAACCAAGCACCTCACCACCTCCCCCCCCCCCCCAAAAAAAAAAGAGAGAGAGAGATACCGGGGAAAAAGCAAAAGAATAAATAAATAGATAAATCATCTAAAACCTTTTAAAAAAATTTAAGATTGGACCTTGCTCGTTACGGGCAGTGAAGAGAATAGTTCCCGTTTCATCACCAACAAGACACTCAGCGATGCGACTGGGCTGCTGTTGTTGGAACGATGGACCACGAAACGACGATGGGTTTCGGGGCTTTTTATTCAGAACAGTGTTGGATTCCAAGACCTTAACAGTTAAAGTGTGCCCAGCTGTCCCAGGTTTCAAATGATCCACCTTTACAAACACTGGTTTTCTTAATCCCGGCTTCGCAACAGCATTAGCTCCTCCTGCTCCGCCGCCGCCGCCGCCGCCGCCACCGCGCCTGGAATGTTGATAGGTTGCTGGGCCTCTGCTTGCCATTGACTTGAGATGAGATGTTGGTTGTCGAAAGAGAGATATAGAAAGGGGGTTTTGGCGTAGGGGCTTCTGTTAGAACGAGGAGGAAAAAGCCCTAACCCTAATTTTGAGGCAATTGAAGGGACAGAGGATTTGACTCCCAATTTGGGCAATCAAGCGACGGTTAAAAGCAAAACGGAAACTGAAACCAAATTGTACGACGTCGTAAAAGTCACTTCTAGTTCCTAGTTATTCTTCCTGCTTATGACTTTGCGTAATTTTGAGTTCTTGAAATTTATCAGTTTTTTATTTTTTTTCTTTTTGTTAGGTTGGGCCCCAACTCTTGGACCTCCCGCATCTTTTCACTGGGTTTCAAGGACCAATCGCTTGGACGAGAATTGGCGAACCCATTTGAATTTAAAAGTTTTTTGAGTTTTTATAGACAAATATACTGTGTAATAATATAAAGATTAATCTTCTATACGCTGACAGTGTATACACTTTTATCATTAGATATATGACACATAATATATGTATCGTGTATCCAATTGTAATAGTATATATATCATTAGTGTATATAAGATTTACTCATAATATAATGTATCTAAGATAAAAAGATAATTAAAAAAAATATGTGTAACAAATTTTTTTGCAAAAACTTACCATCCAAATGTCGATTGTTACTTCTGAGATATGATTAAAATTTCCTTAGTGTATCTTTTAAGAGGGCAAAAACTATTTTTCATTTTTTGTGGTCGTTAACATATACTCTACTCTTTTTACCATGACCTCCCTATCTTATTAAACCAACTTTTTTCTTTGCCAAGCAAATCCCTATGTTGTCTTGGATCAATTATTGCACTTATTCCATCTCAAATATGATTTATCTCTATTAACATGATATTTTAAGTGTTTATAAAAGCTAAATAAGGTCCTTTGTTTAACGAGTCAACTACCCAAGACAAAAGTAAATTATGTTTTATATCTTTTAGTTTTGCGAGTCAAAAAATATCTATTAGTTTTGTAGTATCAATTCAATAATGATTTTAACGTAACATGTAATTTCACTTGACTGAGATTATTTGATTACTATGACAAACTAAAATATGTTGAACATTTGTTGCAATGTGTTATTTTAAAGTCTCTAATAGCAATTTGTTATTATAAAAGTCTCAGTACTAGAGTAAAAATTTCTCCAAGAGACTTTAAAATATTTCGATTGTAAATTTATGTAAAATCATAGTGTAAATTTGATTAAAAGCATATTCTATTAGAAAAAAGAGTTCAAAATCATGTCTATTTAATATAGTCGTTAAACACAATAAAAAACTATGTCTTACGTATTTTAAAGAATGCATCTTGGAGAATTTAAAAAAATTGTTACTAAAATAGCTTATTTAAAATATTATATATGAGACAAAATTATAAGTAAAGAACATCTAAAAGGAATCTTACTTTTATTACGTTTCTTTTGAAACATAGCAAAAGATTTAAAATTTCATAAACTTCATCTATGACATAATTAAGAACATATATGACATATTATGAACGGATTAGACTTCTCTCCATTGCATTCGAGAAAATTTCTCTCCATTATATCATAATAAAATTAATTTAAAATTTATTTTTGAAAATCAACATAATTCATAATATTTTTTTCATCACTTTTACTAACTATACATAAATTTTGTACAAAATTGACTAAGTTTTACTCTTTGATTAATCATTATAAATTTTGTTACAATTTTGACTCTTTTTTCACCATTTAAATACTTTGTGTAAATTTAACGTTAAAGTATTCTCAAAAGAATATTAACTTTTAATATGTTAATCTAGATATTAAAAGAAAAATAATGACACAGTCAGATAACTTTATAGAGTTACTATAAAAATTTATATATAAATAAATGAAAGGAACAATGGAAAGAAATTATTATAACGCATTATAAACAAGTATTCACACACAAAGTCGAGAAATCTTTAGTTTAGTGATTGCAATTGAAATCTCAAAAATTAGGGGCTCGAGATCCCCTTTTTTAAATATTCTACTCTTTCCCTACTAAAAAGGATAAAATAAAAAAATAAAGTATTGACACACCAAACATATATTGATTATTTCTGGTCCACAAACAAATCTTATAGTACATCCAACGCTTTAGAGAGTTTGTATTTTAGTATGCAAGCTAATAAGTAAAACAAAAAAAATCTCAAACCACTAATAATTATCCACAAAAAAAATCTAATCCAAAACTCCGACAATTTCTGATTTAGTCACTTTGCTGTCATATCCACCCACTCCTTTCACTTTGCTTTTTTTAACAAATACCGCTCAGAGATGAGATGAATGTGCGCCACCAAGACTACCTCAAAGTTCAAACCTGGGAAAACAAAAATAAAACACTACAATCCCACCCCAGATTGGTTTTTAAGCTCAGCATATTGAAACAAACTAAAAAAAAGAAAACGCATAATAAACAAGATCATTGTCACCTTAATACATACAGACAGAGAAGAATGGAAAAGTTGGAAATTATTTCGTAGAAGACTTTTTTTTTTTTTTTTTTTAAAGAATAGTACCTTGCTTAAATATTAGTCATATTTTAGCTGGACCCTTTTCTTCTTTCTTCATTTTTATTCCTTTGCTCTTCATGGACTCTGATTTCTGGACCTCTCGCCTCGCGGCTGCTAAGCGCCAATTCAATTTGCAGCATCACCATCATCACAGCCATAGCAGCCAACATCAGAGCTCTCAATTGGGTTGGTATTTATATGTCATTTCTGAATAAATATTTGTTGTGTTTTCTTTGAGTGATCTGAAACATGTTTTGGCTTTATTTTGTGGGGATGGTCGCGTTGAATTTTTCAGATCGGTTAAATATTGATGATTTCGAGGTGGAAGAGGAGGTTCGACCCGATTTTCCATGCCCGTATTGTTACGAAGACTTTGATATTGCATCCCTTTGCTCACATCTTGAAGATGAGCATTCTTGCGAGTCCAAAGTTACCGTGAGTTTTCTTTTCTTTTTTTTTTCTTTTTTAATATTTGCTACTTTTTGTTTCTGGGAAATGTGCTGATCACTCTCTTTTGTGTTGTCAAATTCTGATCTTGAAGATGAGCATTCTTGCGAGTCCAAAGTTACCGTGAGTTTTCTTTTCTTTTTTTTTTCTTTTTTAATATTTGCTACTTTTTGTTTCTGGGAAATGTGCTGATCACTCTCTTTTGTGTTGTCAAATTCTGATCTTTGTTGTACTTTTGTTCAAATTTGGTAATCTTGGCGCTGTAAATGAAAAAAAAAGGGATTTTAGGATTTGAAAAGGGATTGGTGCATGCAAATTTGAGCTTAGAGTTATATTCTGCTAATTTCTGTCTTTTTTGCCATTTTAGTGAAGGAAATGTTGGCTAAATGGGTGAAAAAGTAAATCTTGACTCTCTTTAGTAGGTTGGGACGTCACCATCTTGGGTATTTATTTGGTTTGTATAGGCTCTAATACTTTTGTCTGCACATTATATAAGGAAGCAGAGTTAGGTTCAGATATATTGCCAAAGGATATGTTTTGACCCTTTTTCCCCCTTTCTTGGGTGTGCTCCTTTTTGCTTTGGGGTTCGGATGAGGGTCGAAAGCATTGGTTTGGCGGGGGTTAGGGTGCAAGAGATTGAGGCATTGAAGGGAGTATAAATTAATTTTGTGTGAATTAATGAAACCACCTTTCTGTGGGTTTGAAGACTGAATCTGAACCTCCTCTGACTTCCTGAGTCCTGACCAATTGCACCAAACCTTTTGGGCATTTCTCATATTCTTGTTTCCTCAAACTTGTATATTTCATTGTTGTGCATGAGAGGCATGAGTTTTGGGTAATTCTATTCAGGCTATATCTACAGTATAACCTGGTTTAAATGTGAAGGGAAGGAGAAGAGTTAAATCACCAGCACAGTGGAAACCTAAGGCTGGGAAGGATTCTCAAAACTTTTTCTTGGGGGTGGGGGGGACATTTGACTCTCCTAGGCTAGAATTTTGGAGATAGTCTAGGGCAGAATTTTCCTTAGTTTTGCTGGTCAGTAAGAAGCTAACTGTGGTTCTGACTATTGGTTGTTTTCCATATCATTATGATAACTTTGCTAGATGGACGCAATATCTGGTAAATGGTATGCATGTTAACCCTTTCTTTTGGAAATATTTTAATTTTGTTGTCAACTCTTTTCTTTCTTGCAGCTGGCTATTATAGTTGCAATGAGCTTGCCACTAATCAGTTATAGGGGTGTTGAAAAAAATCCAAAACTAGAGGTGTTCTATAGGGTCATATATTTACTTGTTGCAAGTTAAAACAGCTTCAACAGCTGTTGTCACTAGTCTGGGTCAAGGTTTTTCAAATGCTAGATAAAGTATGTAGTTTGCTAAATCCTTCACTAATTGGAAAGACATAATTCATTGTAGGAGTGCTTTTATGTTTAATGACTCACCTGAATGCATGGTAGTGTTGAGTAAATTTCCTATTTCCCCTTGTGCTTTACTGAAATGTTAATGGTTTCCAGGGATTTATACTTCAATTGTGGTCTAAGCGCTTGGGTTACACAATTAGGTTGGTAAAAAAAGCACTTCCGGGATACAATTTATCGAACTCCGCCATTAGTCTGTTTGTTAGTAAAAGAGGGTGGTTGCCAGTGTGAGAGACAGCAAGAGAGTTTCCGTCTTCCATGCATGTATTCTTCTGTTGGATGCTTTTTCTATCACTTACTATTTTTTATTTAGTATTAACTTTAAAATGAAGACTGTCATAATGAATTCACATTTTTCTTGCAGGTTTGTCCAGTTTGCTCTATTAAAGTTGCAAGAAACATGCTGAGTCATATCACGTTGCAACATGGACATTTATTCAAGATATCCTTTAAAGTGGAACTTTTATATTCATATTCTATTGGCTTCATAGTAAACCTTCACATTACATAGTTAAAGCTGCATTATAATGAACAATTTGCTCGTCCTTCGATCATTTCATTATTTCTTTAACTTAAGATTACTTGCAGCGACGTCGTAGATTACGTAGAGTTGCAGTTCCCAGTAGTCAGGCACTCTCTCTGCTGGGGAGGGATCTTAGGGAGGCCCATTTACAGGTTCTTTTAGGTGGCAGTGGGTACCGATCTAACAATGCAACCTCATCTGGTGCAATGGCTGATCCACTACTTTCTTCTCTTGTTCTGAATTTTCCTGCATCTGAAGCGGATGAAATTTCAAAAACTTTGGTGTCCAGTATTGAGGACACATCAACGAAGTCCATGTCATTACAGCATACATGGAAATCGAGGTAGCTTAATCAGTATGTTCAAGTAGTTTATGTCTATATTATACACTAATTTGGAGATTACTGTAAGTCACATAGTTTCCACGACTAGAATACATGCATGCCACAGTATGTTTTAGAAGTGACTGGAAGAACCAGCTAGGAGCATAAGCATAATGGTATTCCATTTATAGGAAATGAGATGCTATGAGAAGAACACAAAGCTTAATTCCTTACCTTTAGTAGTTGCTCTATTTTCTTGTTGAAATTGGCCAATGATGGGCTGGATAGAGCTTGGATGAAGATTAATTATCTAGGTTGTTTGTTGATTTTGTAGTTCCTGCATTAATAGCTTGCAATTTTTAAGGCAATATATCTCTCACTGCAGAAAGGAGTAAATAAATCCAAAATCTATAAGAGTACGTTGATGTAACTTAAATATTATAGCTGTAATTCTACTTGTTATGATTGATAAGTCTTCATGTGCTGTAGAACTGGCGCCCCTTGCCACAATGATTCATCATGAGGAATGGAAATGGAACAAATATTTTAGTTGCACCCATTAACTTGGCTTGGTGATGGTTTATAGCTTAAGAGAGTTACCAAAGAACCGCTTTTTAATTCAGTTGACTTGATATTCTAGACATATTTTGCTTGACTTTGGCCAATGGTCCTCCACAACTTTTGTTTACTTCCAGATTTATAGGAGGACTACTGAGCGTTTGAGATGCCATTTTCTATTCGCTGACAGGTCAATGAACTGTAAGAGCACTAGGCACCCAAAGCTAACTTGCCATTCATTTGGAGCATGCTTTGTCTGGTCGATCTGTTAGCGTGAATGAATGAATCCTGTATGGATCAAAAACTGGTGTCATGCATACACAGCTTGAATCTAGGACCACCCATTACTTAGTGCAATTTTTGTTTGAAGAGTCAAAACTTCAGGAGGTTAGGGGCTTCAAACCCATACAACTGCATGACATTTTCTACTATGGTAAAAAATAAGACAAGATAGTATTGTTAAGCTTCAGTATTCAATCTTCAAGGAGTCTTTATGTTGTTCACCGGCTCAGGAAATGATCTTTGAGTTCCTGTATCTGTAACTGCAGACGGCTGTTTTTCATGATTAATTTTCTAAGGAAGCGAAAAATGCTTAAACCTTTAAGGAAGTCCTCATTATTTTCCTGAGTTTAATCTTTTGGAAGAAAATTAAACAGCTCTGAGATGTTTTGTGATATACAAGGAACAGAGCAACATGAGTTCTATCATTTCAATTCCAAGACTCATTTAGTAAAAGCAGAAGGGCTGGATAAGATCTTGATCTTGTTTTATTACATAATAACAAAGGCAGTTTATAATGCTGACTTTTGGGTTTCATTTTGACTTGATGAAGACGTGGATTAATGAAAGAATTATCCCAGATAAAGCTTCATTTGCAGTAGTAAATCGTAATAGATAATGTGAACTGAGGAACTTTCTTTATTTGTCTATAATGCCTTTCCGTGATGCATAACAGAGCATACCAAGTTTCTTTTTTGTATTCCTGCAACTGTTATCTCTTGTCATACAATCTTTCTACATGTCTATCCACCACTTTTCTTTATCACCTATGTAACCATCTTTGCAGTTTCGAGTCATCCTTAAGTCACGAAGAGCGAGAAAAAAGAATGAGACAAGCTACTGGGCGAGCTGTTTTCGTTCAAGACCTGCTTGCCTGTACCCTGTTAGCCGAGTAACTGAAGCAGTCTGTCTCTGTAATTTGCAAAATAATGTTGAAATTAAGCTGAATTATACAAGGATAATTGGGTCTGGACCTAATGATTCCTAATTCTTAACAACCCAATCCATGTTCTCATTTGAATCTTTCCCTTATCTGGTGAAGTATGAATGTCTTCTTTTAAGCTTCTCTTTGCAGGAGCACCTGTTACATTGAGATGCAAAGATTATCTCATGAGTACCCATTCTGGTTTTTATCTTCTTTTTCATTAGACTGTTAAATTTGCTTCTCACTTATCTGTTTAAAGTATGCATTTAGAGTATGGGTGGAGGCATGAGGATTCAGTTACACTCAGACATAAAAAGGACAAAGCAACAGGACTCGGGTGGATGCATTACCTTAAATGTGTACTCTTGCAAACTTACAAGGTATAAATGCTATTATGTAGTTTCCAAGAAAGATCATGTTACCTGTGTTGTACTTATCGTAGAAATTCTCTTGTCCGCTTCTCTTTCTTCTACTACTGCTCCATTTGTTTCTGGACAAAGCGGAAACAAATATACAAGGTAGAAACAAAGAGAATTTAAAGCTTATGCTACAAAAGAATGGTTTCCTTATCAGTTTGCCTTGTTCTACATCCATTCCTTTCTCTCTCTCTGGGCCAAAATTGTGGTGTCTTGTGTCTACATGTTTTAGGTGTTAAAAATAGAAGGGTGTACCTTTGATCATCACTCTGTTTCCATTTAAATTTGCTTCAAATTTCCTCGTCAATTAGGCAATTACTGGTAGACCGATAACGGACTGGATTTGAGGAACTGAGTTGTTAATTATATTGGATCGCATTACAGGATTTTTGCCAGCTGATTCGACCTGCAAACGAAACCAGGCATTAAACTTTGCTTCATTGAGAATGAGCGTGTTTGGATTGGAGATCATTTGAAAATATTATTTGAAATAATATTGTAGTACTTTTTGTGATGTGATGTATGTTAAATAAAAATATGGTTAAGAATATAAAAAAAATTTGAAAAACGTGTTTATGATACAAGTAACAAATTTTTGTGACAAATAAATTCATATCCAACTTATGATTCTGTTTCCATCCTACTTTGCTGTTGTACTGAACGTTATCAGTTACTGGTAAAAATAGCAGCAAAAATGTGCTTCCCCACCGATATGGGATGTGCTTGACTTCATGGCTTACTGTGCTAACTACGTGGGATTAAAAGACAGAATTTTGCCTATCCTCAGCCTATAAAACGTCAGGTATCACTCTTTGTATTTTGCAATGTAGCATGCTTAGTAAGACACTACATGTTCCCTTGCAACAGAAATTGTGCATTACCAGAAAGGAGCCAGAATTTTTATGCTTCTTGTATCCACCAATTTAATAAAGAAAAAAATTTTAGTAAACATTCCCAAACAAGAAAAAGTTGGCACAGAACTGAACAAAATGAAAAAAATGGTAAAAGCAATAGAGAAAAATTACCAATAGTAGATAAAGTGCACTGTGACAGTAGAATATTCCTAAAGTTCAGGGTATTGCATTGCAGATCTTCACGGAACTTACTAGTTTTAGTGCTCTTGCGAGGAGCTGCATCTTGGTGCTCAGGCCATTGACCTTCATGCGAGCCAACAGGTGGGCACTATTCATCATGTAGCCCTTTTTTTCCCTTCGATAACAAGATAAGGTTTTTGAAGCTTCTTCAAAGCATTATCCATTAGCACCATACTTTCTTCAGAATTCTGGGACGATAGCTTCACATTCTTCTCCCTCTCGATCTTCCGCATACGCTTGTCTTGCTTAGTTTTACTAGGCCTCTTCCCTTGAAACTTATAACAAAGTTGGCGAAAAGCTTCTTTTTCATTCATGACATTTCCAAGCTCATCTCTTCTCTCAATGATTATCTCCCTTTGTCCCCGATCATCATAAATCCCGCCAAGCTTGCTTGTTTTCGAGCCCGTTTTCGGATTACTCAATTCTTTAGTTTCCTTGAGATATCCTTGATCTAACAACAGCTTCAGGGCTCCAGATAATCCCTTCCCAACAGAAACTTCACGCATTATTCCATCAGGGATTGCCTCCTCTCCCTTTTTGTGGGGATTTTCTTCATTCTTGCTCTCTTTTTCCTGCATGAAAACACAATAATTTTGTGATTTTGGTTTTTTCACATGCTCTAAGGTCTCCATGATGATTTGTTTGATAATTAAGTTTCAGGGAGAACCTGCACTAAAATTAGAACAAAGAACGGAAAACAATCGATGCTATGAAAACGAACCTTTAATTGAGAATCTCTTTGGAGACGCTTAAAATCTGCTAAGATGTTTGATTAGGGATATCGATTTTCTTATAGACTCGACAAACTTTTCCTAGCCCTAGGATTTCAAGAAATCCAAGACAAATACTTCCAGTAATAGGAAAGAAGAGATTCTCTGAGACGAATCAGCAACAAGGCAGCTTGAGGAATTTGTTAGTTTTTACTTTTTAGGAAATAACTTAGGGACGTGGGCTCCAAGTTTCTAAAACGGTAATCAGCAACCAGGCAGTGTGAGGAATTTGTCAGTTTTTACTTTTTACTTTTTAGGAAATTTCTTAGGTACGTGGGCTCCAAGTTTCCAGTGTCATCGGACTTTAATCTATAACATGTGAAACAGGGAAAGATTAATAGCTGAAAAAAATGACAAATTATATGGTTTAACAATTATTTTATTGCTTCGTTATGAGACAATTAAGATTTTTTTGAAAAAAAAATTGTTCAAAACATCCCTTACAGATCATCAAATGAACTTTTTCATCCTTCATATTCTAAAATGTTAAATTCACATCTTTTATAAATTTAAGTTAATAAAATTTAGTTCCAGCTAAATTTTTTGATAATTTTTTAGCTTAAAATCGCCATTTGACTCACGTGTAGACAATTTTTTATGTGCAAAAGGGTCATATTCCATTTTTTTAGTGAAAAAATGAATATGTATTAGGTCCTATCCCACTCTTTTAGAAAAAATGAATATGGTTTGGAACATATTCTACTTTTTTAGGGGTAAAAATAAATATGAATCGGATCATTTATTTAACTACAAATGAAATATAATTTTTTTATCCCTAAAAAATAACTATGCATGAATCACGTAATGGATTCGAGGTAAAAAGTAGTCGGAAACTTGGATTGAGACCAAAATTTACTGACTTGATTTTAAAGGATATTTTGAACTATATTTCCTTTTTTTTTTGCCCTTTAGGGTACACAACTTTAATGCGATTCTCGTATTTAAGCCTGGTAGAATTGCGCCACTTTATTTCGACCAAGAAAGAGTTGACCGGTATCTTCTTATAATCTTTTCTCTTCATTCTTCTCGTATTAACGCGAACAAGCTTACTTGTAATTAATTATCTCGTTCAACTTAAAGAATAGAAAACAATTAGAGCACTGAACAAACAAATAGACTACCCATAGACTAACTAGAAAAACTATTAAAAGATTTGATAAAAATATTTAAAATTTTAAAACCGAAGGTGGAAAGGTTTTATCGTTGGTGGAATTTCCCTTGAGATGCCAACAGAATCCGTACTCAAGTAGAAGAGAAAAAAAAAAGATTAATCTTCTATGCACTGTCAGTGCATACATTTTCACTAATAAATACATGACACATAATTCGAATTTGAATTTGAAACTCAAATTTTACATATGTGTCGTATATCTAACTTTAATAGTGTATACATTATCAGTGTATATAAGATTTACTCTAAAAATAGAGAATTAACAGGAGATGTTATATAGATCAATAGAACTTTGTATAACGCTAACAGACTGTAATTAGTAGTTCAGCACTGTTAATTACTCTGAAGATGGTTAGCAGAGCCAAGTTAATTTGATTGAATTGGTCTAATTCGGAAAAAGGAACAAAGAAATGAATCAACTAAATTCTGGTAGGACGTAATCA
Organism: Coffea eugenioides; assembly: GCF_003713205.1. NCBI lineage: Eukaryota > Viridiplantae > Streptophyta > Magnoliopsida > Gentianales > Rubiaceae > Coffea > Coffea eugenioides. The sequence goes on along the minus strand of NC_040036.1, from coordinate 13,498,202 downwards.
ATTGGCATGCGGTCTTTTTCCGGTAGAAGAGTGCAAGCTATGTTTCGTTGGTGGCTAGCTTGGCTACAACAAAGCAGCTAAAATCAGATCCACGGTATAGGGCTGCTGCATCTTTTATGAACGTTGACTCTTGTGCAAGCCTCACGCTAGTTCTCCTTGCTCAGCTTTTATATGTTGTCAAACAACCTTTACTTCCATCTTCTGAACAATGTCATCTGCAATAATGTTCAAGAAGAAGCTTTACTCCATCAATCTGCTATTGATCTTTGGATCAGTCTCTTGTTTTTGTTTCATATTCTTTTATGTGAAACAACCAAACTGGGCTGCAAATTCCATTCCTTCTTCAATCACAGGGAAAACACACCTGCAGTCAAACTCTAGTGATTCTCCTACTACCACTAAACTCCTTCTGTTTGGACTGGTTGGTTCCGAGAAAGCGATGCATCACAGGAAGGATTATATTGAATCATGGTGGCGACCAAATGAATTCCGAGGATATCTCTATCTTGATAAAACTCCACAAGGAAACCTTTTGCCCTGGTCATCAGCTTCTCCTCCATATAGGGTCTCCGACGACCTAACTAAATTCATAAAAGAGACACACGCATATGCACCGATCATGGTTCGCATGGTGCATGCAATTATGGAAATAGTTAGAGATGAGCGCAAAGGGTTCCGATGGTTGATTATGGGGGATGATGATTCAATCTTTTTTGTGGATAATATGGTTGATGTTCTTGCAAAATATGATCATACCAAGTACTACTACCTTGGTGGCCCATCCGAGTGTATTATTACAAACTATGGGTTCTCGTTCAACATGGGATTCGGTGGAGCAGGGCTAATATTCAGTTATCCTTTGGCAAAAGCCTTAGCAAATGATATGGAAGGTTGCCTTCGGCACTATGCGCATTTACACTCGGCTGACCACATTACCATGGTTTGTATAGCTGACATTGGAGTAAATCTATCTCCCCAAAAAGGTCTTCATCAGGTAATTTGATTTCTTAAAGCTAGACTACTGCATACGAAATTTACCCTGAAGGAAGATGTTGATTAACTCTTGCCCTTGGTTGAGCATAGAAGTGCTGATGAAAATTTATTTGTGATGCAATGAGACTTTAGTCGTCCAACCTAGAAAATAAGATTGCTAATTCAGTGATTATATGTGCTTGAAAATATGTGCTTGAATCCAACCTAGAAAATATGTGCTTGAATTCAGTGAGGTTCTAACTTTCTATGAATTTAGTCTTTTTACTTTTGAACACTAACACATCATGGAGATCATCTCTGGCTGATTATAAACTAAGATGCTCTCAAGTGACTAAAAGCCCAATAAAGCAATAAAAATAAAACTAAAATAAGCACATTTGCAAACTTAATCAAGTAAAATAGACAACAATTTAGGCAATATGTTAAAGGACCATAAGCCCTTCCTTCCACGTTTACTCTTTTGAACATGCTTATTGATCATCAAGATTTCTTGCATCTAGTGGCGGAGTTAGGATAAAATTTCAATAGAGGCGCAAATTAAAAAAATCTTCGAATTTGGTAAATGAAATGGACAAATTTTTATAACCAATTACTGAAAAAAAAATCTTAGATGTTTTTCAACAATCCTTTGATCTCATGTATTATATCACAAGAGTTTTGTAGAGAAGTGTACGAAAATTATATCCAATTAACATTTTGTCTACACATATGTGTATTCAATATATGACACAAGAGGGTTTAATTAAGTAACCCACTGAATGATATCTATAAACTCCTTAAAGCATTAGACTTGTACTTGCAGTCATCATTAAATTAATGAACTGAGTCCTTCTTTGTTATGTTTGGTTTAGCTAAGGACTGCCGTAAAAAATTATTACTTATAAAAGCATATGTAAATTAACTTTTCACAAATCATTAGGTGTAAACTTAAAATTTTTCTAACTTCCCATACTCATAATAAAAAAATTCATTTGGCTAGTGGGAACACAATTGCAAATTAATTAACTAAAAAAAATTTCAAGAAAACTAACACCTAAAAGTGTACTCCACCTTTCTTTTTTTGGGCACAATATGCAGCTCCGACCTGGCCTCACTGGCAGTTTGAACCTCCGCCAGTGCTTGCATCCGTGACACAGTGGTCGCATAAAATTGCATGGATTATTTCTTACTCTCTCGATGATCATCTATACGGGCACTTGCCATTTGCAGGTTGATTTGCGAGGAAATATTGCTGGTTTCCTGTCCTCTCATCCCAAAAATCTGCTGATGTCCCTTCACCACTTCGATGTTGTAAACCCAATATTTCCCAGCATGAATAGGTTCGAATCCAGTCGTCACTTGATGAAAGCCGCCAATGCTGACCAGTCACGTCTGCTGCAGCAAACAATTTGCTATCTCAGGCGACATAGGTGGTCCATTTCCATCTCATGGGGCTACTCTGTCCATATTTATGAGAAAATAATACCTCGAAGTTGGCTGCAAAATCCCATTGAAACCTTCAGAAGATGGGGAGGCAGTAAAATGGATCCGCCACGATATTTCTTGTTTAACACGAGGGCGCCGTCCAAGGAATCTTGTGAAGCTCCACATATTTTCTTCTTTGATTCTGTAAAGAAGATCTCCAAGAACTCTACCCTCACCAGCTATAATAGATCGTCACCGAGAAAATTGCCTCCATGTGTGCTCTCCGCAGATATTGTGTCACACGTTGATGTTTATTCACCAGCAACAAAGCGCATTGAGGTATATAACTGCTATTTATATTCTTATTTTCTTCTTGTTCTCAAGTGTAATTTGTGATTCCGAGTCACTAAAAAACTAATTCTAACTAGTGAACTAAATTACGCAAAACCCCCGCGTAGTTTAGGAATAGTACATCCCTATACTTTAAAAACATATATTTAATTTCAGCCCCTTATTGTTTTAAACTTGCTAATTAGTGCATTAAACTTGCTAATCTGATATTTTATTGGAATGCCACGCTATCATAGTAGTATTTTATAGGCTTACAAACAATAAATAACCGGTAGAACTAGAAAATCGATCCAAGCCAACTAAATGCTGCTAAGTCTTAACACTGGCTAACTCAAATCCATATAGGTCAATTTTCTACCAATAATATTTGTTCTCCATAACCTTGTACCGCTTGCAAGAGTCTGATGTAACTGAAGCTGTATTTTCTAACCCAAAAAAGAAAAAGACGTACAGTATTTTTTGGTAACTGAAAGTTGTATCTGTTCCTGTCCGTCAGATTGATAGATGTGAATGCTGTGACGTTACTTACGCGGATCGGACAAAGAGAGCGACGGTCAGATTCAGAGAATGCAGGCCGGAAGAGATCATCAGATAAGACTCAAGCCGTAGTCTATTATTTACTTTTTAGTTTCAAGTATAGATGATAGACTTTTTCTAATAATTGAGTAGTTTCAGCAGTAAATTCATATACTTCGTATGACTTTGTAGGTAGAAAAATGCTAACTAATCCTATCAAAGAACATTTCGGACCTCAATCAAGGGATGCTTATCTTTGGGTTTTGTTGAACACTTTTCCGTGGAAACTGCAGTCCAAGAAATAATGGCATACATACTATAACAGTAAAGAAAGGTCATTGCTTAGTTAACTTTCACGATCCAAAGAAACGTAAATATCTTTTCCGTGGCAATTAAATTATGAACTGAAAAAATGGAATAAAGAATTTTGTAAGAAAACTCCACAAACTTTGTGTGATGCATAATTTTCTTGGCATGCTAATGCCCTTGTTAGGTAAAATATATCATATAAGTTGGTGATGGATAATTCTCAAAACAAATAATGGAGAGAGCCTTACGACTGGAAGAATAGGGAAGGAGCAAGACTAATATATTAGCTCAATTTCATTCAACGTCTACCCAAATTGAAACCAGCGGCCACGATACACATATATATATAAGAGTTAGACAACCTCAATTCCTAATATGAATCTAAGTTACTAGTCATGACTAACTATGACAACGAGCTTGGTCTAAATTTTCCCAACATTAGTGAAAATGGATCACAGTTTCGTAAAAAAAAATTTATTTGTTACAATTTTCACATCACTAACTTCCTAAGTTATTTGAGGGATTCTTTTCTGTTTTAATTTCTTTGATGCATTAAATTTTTTATTTTAGACAGAAAAATTGTGTTGTTGAAAAAGAGCATAGAAGGTATAGGTAGTAATGAAGGTAAAGGAAACAAGAAGCTAGGGTTGAAAGATAGAAAGAATGCACTAGCTGTTACTTCAAGTATATATCTTTCTACTCATTGTCGACCATGATGGCTTGGGATTTGAGCGCCATTTCTCATGGCTTCATATTTTGTTCATATACGCGGAAAATATTGAGAAACGAAAAGCGTGAAACTATTTTATTGTGAAGTTGTATCGTAAGATTGAGCTGATCATTGTTATACATATGCTTATGCTGACTGTTAGATGATAATTCGTGTTGGCATATTAAACTAAGTTTAGAATCCTCAAGAGTATTTGACAGTTTTCACTTTTTATCAGTAAATGACATCAATATCTACCACAATCTAAATATATTGATTTTAGTCTCCTGACTATATTTATAATTAAAATGGTGTTTAACTATTAAAAATTTACTATTACGCTCATTCCGATGGTTGTCAAAGTTATCTTGAACTGTTTTCATTAAATTAACAAGCATTTCTACGAGTGGTTGGCTGGTAAGGTCTTAGAATTGTTCCTATGGGGATAGACATGGGAGGTTGCATGCCTTGAAAATTAGCACTCCACACACTACAGCACCATGAATTCATCAATGATGGATGGATGAACCCCAGATCAGAAAACTTGTAAAATACATAGTTAGATAGGAACTGCTCAGATTTGATTGATAAGGGCCTTATTTTAAGTATGCCAGTAATGTATTCTGATCATATAATGCACTCTTTAAACCCATGCTGGATATTGTTTCTTTTAATTTTAAGTCGAATTGAAAGCATAGCAAAGTACTTCTAAATTTGTTAAACTGAGGTTAATTTCCAAAGATTGTTTCATCTCTCCAGATGTTCTCCAAGTTGCATATATTATATAGTCCAAAACAAGCCCGCGTAAGATAAACAGGAAGAACAAGAATATACGATGACACACATTCATTCTTGTTATTAATTAGTCAAGGATGAGACTATCTAGTACGTTGTTTACTGAAAAAATGACTAGATTGCTTATTTCCTGCAAATGCAAGCTTCATTGGCATGGTGTGTAAATTGAATGAAGTCATGAACTTAAATTGAGTATTATAACAATGGTCTAACCTTCGGGGTGTGGTATCATTTACCTAGGAAATAACTTCTTAACATGGATAAGTAAGATAACGTCCACGCTATTTACACTTCGGCTGCATTTGGTTTGGAATTCAATTGGAATTAGGATTCCACAGAATTATAATTTCATAGCATTAGAATTTTTTTTTTTTTGCGCTTGGGAAATGTATAGAATTGTTACAAAATTCATTTGAAAATCCAAATTATTTATTTTGATGGTAAAAAATTACATAAAATTTAAATTCACATAGACTTAGAATTGTAAATTATAACACAAATTCTATACAAGAATGGTTTGGTTTTTTAGATTAGCTACGTGGCTCCAAAGTTCTAGTGTCTTAATTAGTCGCTAATTTTTTGTTATAAATCAAGAATTTTGAGTTTTACGAATCTACAAGTATAACATTTTATGTGAAAGGCAAGGGGTTGAGTTGAGTGGTAAGGGGAAAGGAGAATTGTAAGTAGGAGGTTTTGAGTTTAAAAACTTCCACTTATAAGAAAAATGAAAAAATAAAGTTTGACATTTTATGTAGAGAAAATAAGAAATAAATAAATAAATATAACTAGAAGTGTCTTTTGTAAGTTTATTATAAAGAGGTAAAAAAAAGCTCAACATTTTTTTTGGTAAGTGGGAAGCCTTAATCAGAATCCCCTACTTACAATCCCTCTCCTGTACCATCCAACCCAACCCCCCACCCAATTTAAAAACCTCAGCCTAACTCTATTAGTTCAAATAGTACAGTTGGCTTATCATTAATTCCTAATGATAAATAATAAAAATGTGTACAATATTACTAGTACAATTATATTGTAATTTTGTATTGATAACCAAAATTAACACATGATCCTAGGGTAACAATGAACAAGACATTCCAAAATGCAAGAAAGAAACAAAGAAAAATCTATGTACATGCATAGTGGTGGAGCCACATACAACCAATTTAATTTTGAAAAATTATTTGTTAAGCTTAAAAAATTAGGAAACTTTTAATGCTGCTTCTTATTTACTCCCATTAAAATTTATTTCTCTTTTCTATCTATATTGACCTCCCAAATAATTAAAATTTATAATTGTCACAAGAACTTTGGATCTACTTAAAATTATTTATGGATTATTTCAAGAATAAATTCTTTCAAAGTTTCTAAATGCAATAGAGAGACTAAATTTTATTTCTAAATTTAAGCACAATATGAATTTTAAAGCGTATTAAACTTATGAAAAACTATATTTAACATAAACATCCATTAGTTTTAACTATACTATTACTTCATTTCATGTGTTGTCTAAAAATTGACCTCCTTCACCCTATGGTCTTAACTTTGCCAGCATATGTGCATGCTTGTCGTAACTTTTCCTATATAATGGAAGACTTTATTGCTAAAGAGACAACAGAATAATTGCCCAAAATACAAGATATAGCCACAAATATAGTAGCAAAACTACAACTGTAATTTTATGCTATAGTTATGTGTTGGGAACTATCTATTTGGCTTTGCAAACTTTTGAGCCTTAAAGAGCTTCCATTTGTTTAGAAACTTATTGATTCTAGCCTTTTTATGCATCGATTTACAAGTGGTAATGTTCCGATGCTTTTTCTAAGTTTTAGCCATCTTACATGTTTACGTTATGTTGGGCACTTTTTTAATGTTGCCTTCTAAAATCCAATTATGATGAAACTTTGAATTATTTAACAAGTATTCATCTGCTTCAATATGACAGGCACCTGAATATGTTAACTAGTTGAATTGAACTCTTAATTACATCAAAATTAAATATAGTTGATATAAAGAGGATGAAAAATGTTTGGTAGATGTGCAATGCTTTCACTCGTTTCTCATGGTTTGAATGACTCTAAACATATTTGTTGAGGATGCTAGTTTCTCTTATCATTTTCATTTTAAGACAGAGGACAATTCAACAATATGTACAATGCCGCTTTCTTTTTTTCGAAACTGTCACACTCCAAAACTAGTTTTTTTTGTAGCTTGCCATACTCCAAGACTAGTTTTTTGTAGCTCCTCTTTTCCTCAATAGGTTGATCCCTAGATTCCTCTCCGTTCAACTCAACTTCAAGCATGTTCTCCATACCAAAAAAAACCTTTCCAAATTCCTCGACAACTGGAATACCATTAGAATTTCTGAACATCCGTCATAGCATGTATTGTTTGGACCTTCAACAAAGTCATCATTAACATTCTCTTTAGCATACTTCTAGCTAAAAGTGGCATCTACATTGCACTTTAAGGTTTTTTTTTTCAAAATCGCTCATCAAACAAATCAGAATTAACAAAATCAAAAAGAAAAAGAAAAAAAGAGTTAAATTACATTAGCATCACACGCCTTTTCCCATTTAATAATTTTGGGCATATTTCTCTTATCTGATAAACATTTATGGTATGGTAATCAGAAACATCAGCCTGTGATGTGATAACTTGGATATTTTCCTTCATCAAAATATTTGTCATTCCTATCCTCAATCGCTAATTGTTTGACGAGGAGTACCCTTCTAAAACTTCCTATATTTTATTTCAATAAAATGGTTGTGATTCCTACCTCTTAATTGCTTATTGCTTAACCAAGACCTCCTTTCTGAAACTTCTTAAGTTAGGGAATTCTGAAGTATTTTCTGTTACTACTATTTGAATTAATGATTCTCTCTCCATGAATGCCTCTAAAATGCATCTATTTTAGAAGTATACATTCTAAATAGTTAATTACAAAAAAAGGTACAACTCCACCTACCAATTGTCTATATTGGTATAGTATGCATGCGTAATTCAGTGTTTCCAATATTGTTGTGACCATAACTGCAGTGTTCTAAAGTTGGTACCTCAATCGAAACATACAAAACAACAAGACAAAAGAAAAAAGTACTACCATGAAAATGGAATTTAAACAAGTAGGGCTAGGAACAGAGGGAATACTTGATTTGTTTGTGGCACTAGAGAACATTTTGAACCAATGATTTGGAGCTTTACCATGAATTTGAAATATTAGTTACACATAATTGTTAGCTGCAAGAGTAACTTTGCTTTGTTGGACCTCACATTTCTAACTAAGCGATAGGGTTGTTAAGACAATTTTCATTGTTTGCTCCAAATCATTTGATCTATGTGTATAACACTATATATATAGTTGGGACACTATATAGATTAGTTTGGTCAAGAATGATCAGAATGAAAAGGCTACCGGTGAGGATGATGTGACGGTGGTCAATCCTGTAGCTTAATAAGTGTAGGAAGTTGGTTTGGAAGTTGGGGGGATCAGTCAACACAATGTGCCGTCCACTTATACAAATTTGGTAGGCTGGCAATATAGTAACAACCAAACTAAAGTGCATATTTTTCCTGCGGATGAAAAGAGGAAGAAGAGGAGAAAAGAAAAAAACCAAAGTTGTTCTAAAATGTTGTACTGCTTCTCATGGTCAGTTTTTATTTCAAATAGAAATATCACTAGATTGTTTCTACAGCAAACTTCAGGTTTATCTAAATCTTCTACGACTAGGATAACTATTAATAAACTTGGGGAAAAGATGGCATCAATCTACAGATCAACAAATTTGGTGGAAAATTGCGTCAATAGTTTAAAATTATATGAAATATTAATTTATTTGTCTAATGTTTTATTACTAACTACACTTCCAAGCACTCCACAAAGAAAGATGAGAAAAGCTAAACCACTAGTCCCATGTTAGCCTGATAACTACGCATCATGTCACGGATCTATCGTTTTCTGGCAATTAAATCCATGCGGTACAAATTAAGGGTTTTGGAGGAAAGGGACGATGTAAATTGAAGCAAATCAATTAGGTCAAAGTGTTTTTATTGTGTTTTATTCGATCAAATGCTCTTGCACTGACTACATTGCAGTTGCTATTTGCTCTTGCGTTACAGGTGATGCTATCCTCCGTCAATCATAATTACTGAAATTAGCGGAAGAGCAAATAATTTATACTTTTATACTTTTGATAGTTTGAAGGTTAATAGTTTCCTCATAATTGAAGGTTTAAAACTTTGCGTAACTAAAGCTTCAAAGGTTGCTGGGACTTTTTCCCCTTTTATGCAACATGCATATAACCATCGCGCTTCATTCATGATTCATGACTAGTGATGATTCAAAGAAAAGCAGCTCAATCCAATTATATTCTAGGAAACGTAGTTCAAGTTAATCGATTTGATGTATCCTTGCACGTAGCGATCATATAAACCCCCTATGACAGTTCTATAATGAATCAGTTAGAGTATTATATGATACTAGGGGGTTTGTCCGCGCACAACGCGGGTGTTTTGACTTATGGGTTGGTCTTGTTGTATTAACTTGTAGATGTTGGTGGCTATAAACGTAGTTGTATCAGTTGTAATGCATCACAAAATATGATTGTGTGAAAGGAATTGTAGGAAATTATAATTTTTAGCCATGAAAGCAGAAGAATGAGCTTGCTATAATAAGCTCATTATCATGAGCTTTTTACAATGAGAAAAATTGCAATAAGTGTAGTTACAGCAAAAGAACCAGCAAATTTCCCCATCATGGGTTGAAATGGAGATCCAACAATTTTCTCAACTGCTTTACGTCTCTTATAATCTTGCGGTTGTTTTTCACGAATTTTTTCTTTTTGTTTAATGGATAACGAACCATATCTCTGCCTTGATCTTTCATTGCGAATTTGTTTTTTTTAGCAATAAATTTATCATTACATCCAACCATCCTAAATATCAGTGCAAATAAGGTCAATTTTGCATATGCCATCACAACGGTGGCAAATATAGGGATGCCTAAAAGTTTACATCATTTTTAACCAACACAACTCAATTCCAATAAATAAGAGCAACTGCAAAACAATGATGATGAATTAAATACTGAAAGCAACACCTTTGTCAAGTAGGCTAAACAAAGCATTTAAATTAACAAAGCACAATAATCAGAGATATCTACACAAATAGTCACACCATTGGGTAAAGAATCCTATAAATAAAGTTAACAATATACAATTGGCATGCACCATCTGTGTGGAGTGAAGATTCAGAGCTTACCTTCACCAGAAATCCCTATATGCAAACCACCTTTCCTCATTGCTATAGGTGGCAAACCAACCCACTTAACTAAATTTACCCATACCCGTCCATGAATAGATGGGTATGGATATTTTAAATTTTTGTATATGGGTATAAATGGGTTACCCAATAATACCCATTTAAATAAATGGGTATTATTGGGTAACCCATCAAACCCAATTAACCTATTTAGAATTCTCTTCCCCCAAATCTCTTCTCTTCCCCCACCCATTTTTTTTTTCAAAATTTTCATTTTGTCATGATGTTAACTACTTTTGTTTCATTATTATTATTATTTGTTGGTTTTATCTTATTATTTTATTTTATCTTAGTTTGTTAACTTGCTCATTTTTCAGCATTACCAATTTATGATAAATTTTAGGCTCTTTTCTTATTTTTCTAAAATGAAATTTTAAATTTATATATGAAAATAATGTTAAGGATTCAAAATTTTTGGTTTAAGTTTTATATTAACTTTTATAGTACTTAGTTTAAATTTTTATATTCTTATTATTCAATTATTAAATAATATGTAATTTTGCTTCATAAAGTATAAATGGAAAAAAATTGGTAATTAGGCTTATTGAGCATTACAAGTAAATATTTAAAACTAATGATGGATACAAAGAGCGGTATAAATTGATAACTTAGTTTGCAAAAATGAATTTAAATGAGTTTACAAAAAATTAAAATAAATGGGTTATAAATGGGTAATTGGGTTACCCAATTCATTTTTTGACTTACCCATTTATACCCATCTAATTAGATGGGTATAAATGGGTTGACTCACTTATACCCATTACCCATTTTACCCAATTCAAACCCGCCCAAGTCACCCATTTTGACACCTCTACTCACTGCTCAGCCAACTACAAATTGACAATTCACAAATCTAATCTACTTCCTACACATAAAAAATGGTGAAATTGCAGCATGAAATGACTACACCTTTCTAAACAAAAGAGCAAACAGATCACAAATATGTGAGCCAAGATTCTTTAATATGTATAGAATTTCCATTGCTGGGCGGTATCTCAAAAGTACAGCAATAAATGCTTCACTTGCTCCAGTGACATATTCATCGGTTATGATAGCTCAAAAATGTTGTATTGACCGCAAATAATGATTCACTTGTTGCGGTTACACAATTCAGCGGTTACACAAGTGATTTTTCAAGTACCCTCCATTAAAGCTCTCTCCATCAAAGCTTTATCTTTATCACTCAAATTTAAGCCATTAAGTTCATTATTTAAAAGCTATGTGCCCACTTTATAAGCAACCAACATTGGCAAAAGTATTATCATGTTGTATGTTAGGCTTCACCATTTCTCCCTACTTGTCTCTAACCAAAATACCCTTACAGAGAATATTGCTCATTTCCTAACCGTCTGTCACAAAACTAAGCCAAAAGGGCAATATAGAGAACACACTATTATTACAACATCAACCAGCTTGTACTCTTTGCACAAAATCTGCCATGTCATTTTTTCACTCCCTAAAATACTCCTCCACAAAACAGATGAAAAATTCCCAAGAGTCAGAAGCAAACTACTTTTTATATATGTATAGGATACTGAAGGGGCTCGATATCTTCTAGGGTAAAATACATAAAACCCCCATGTGGTTTACCTATTGTACATAAAACTTCCTCATTATTTAAAAACTCATACATAACCTCCCTATACTTTGGACTTCTTTGGATAAAGGACAGAAATCATCCAAATTGACGGAAACATGTAAATTTTCTATATTAACCCTATTTCCAAACTAAATCAAAGGTTAACTTAGGGCTCAATTAAAGTTTTAAAAACTTTCTTCCTTCATTTGAAACAAAGGTAGAACTAAGGGGTTCATCTGAAATTTTATAAGAAGTATCATCTTCTTCAAGGAAATGTCAGAACGTTCTGGGCTTTTATTTCTTCCTTTTTTTCAGAACATTTTTCTGTTTTCCCTTTCCCCTTTGATTTTCCTTTCTTTTTCTTGCCCCATCAATCCAGCCAACACCACCTTTTCATTGCTGCCATCATCTCGCTATCACCATCTTGTCATCTTCATTTTCAACAGCATCTCTATCACCGCCGATCTAGACTCATGACTTTTTCATGTGTTTTTCTGTAAAATTAAGAACCCAAATCTAAGCAGCAACTTTTTTTGGAGACTTGGATTGCTTAGTCTCTTTCTCCTCTGAATCATTAGTTTCTTAGGCAACAAAATCGGCTCTTTCGTCTGTATCTTCAACACCAATTGTTCGAAGGTCTCGGCCCCATTGCAGTTGATTAGGAGGCTCTGTCTCTCAGTATTCCAAGCAAGCCAAGAGGGTCTTCACTCTCCAATTACATGAAGGCAGTGGACCTCGATTTCTCCTCCTTGCCCGCCAGTTGATTTTTCTTTTTTTGCTTCCCTTTTCCTTTCCTTCCATCAGTCCTTCAACTGACACCACCGATAAATGGCCATCGTCAGATCTACTTTTGCTATTCATGTTTCTATTGAATTTGGGATTAATTTGAAGTTGATAGCAGAGCCACTATGTGATTGATATGTTGAAGGCTTTTGGTGTTAGGTTGGGATCATTGATTGAGAATTTTTTGTTAATATTTTGAGACTATTAGATTGAGAATTTTTGTTGTTATTTTGCACTCTATCTAATTGGAAATTTTTTGGTGTTATTTTGGAATCGTTGAGCGTTGAAATTAGTGATGATTGGTGGTAGAGTTGCTGGTGATTGGTGGCGATGATAGAGCTACTGGTGATCGGTGGTGGTACTGATGATGATTGGTATTCACCGGTGTCGTTGACCATTTTAGTGTTATTGACCAGTTTGGTAGTGAGCAGGGAAGAAATGGAGAAGGAAAATAAACCAAAAAAAGGAAAGGCAATAAAAAAGGAAATGACAAAAAATTGCAAAATACTGAATTGTCCTTGACAATGTCACTTGAAACTCACTTAATACACGCGTGTATCACAAACTCCGTTAGTTTGGATGCTTTCCATCCAAGTTCCAAAGAAGTCCAAAGTATAGGGAGGTTATGTGTGGGTTTTTAAATAATGAGGAAGTTTTATGTACAATAGGTAAATCACAGGAGGGTTTTATATATTTTACCCTATCTTCTATCAAGATTTTCAGAACCACAGTTATACACATATACATGAGTTTCGTCTAACAGATAATTCACAAGAACACATTATTACACTTACTAGGGATGCGCGGGTGTTTAGTACTTGTGATTAGAGAAGATTTTTCATTGGATAAATAATAGTACATTCTGAAAAGAAATAGTCATCAAATATGACAAAACTAATAATATTACATTCTAATTGCACCACACACTTGTGTACTTTATTTTATCAATACTTTTACAATTTTTATCATTCCCAAAAGACCCCTACAGATGTCAAATCGTCCAAGAGCAGATATAAGTTATTTCAAACAAAAGAATATCCTCCAACTGTTAGTTATAACAATGTGTTAATTGCACAACATGTTAATATGTCTTTGTGTTAATTGCACAACAAAAGTCACATTTCAATTAAATGTGTTTATAATACTATTTCAATAATTATACTAACACATAAGCTTATATGAGTTGTACTCTATGCAAAAACGATTGCAAAATAATTTCATATTACAGAAATATACAGATGTCTCCATAAATCAAAATTTTAAATGTACCAAAATGAGTTCATTTCAGTATATACCTAAACACGTGCCACCCTCAATTGCACCAAAAGTTTTAAAAAAGTTACACAACATTCCACGTTCCCAAAACACCCCTATCCATGCTGTTGAAATTCAAACTCCCTTTGACCACAACTCATTCTTATATAATATAAGAATATTGCATTAATAATAGGGTTATTTTTTATTATAATGATGAGGTACACGTTATCGAATTTAAATACATGTCATATATACAAAATTTCAATTTAGAAGATTAATTCTTTAATAATATGTGGACAGTTGCAGAGGAACAACAAAACTAGCTCCACAATTCCGTGAAAGGAGAAATGGGTTGATGGCGACGGGTAAGTCCAGTAGTTTCCCATTTATTGCTAATCGAGAATAAAAAGGCAAAAAAATGATCAAAGAATACCCAAAAGCATTTCTTCTCTATCCAAAGGGGTTGTGATGAAGGCGATAGGAATAGTGTCAATCTTATTCATATCACCGTCATATGCACGCAGGATATATAGCTAAGATAGGAACGTCGACGTCATAGACCCATCAATTATTGTCCAGACAATTTTTATTCTTCTGGTATATATATTATATTAATCTATTACCCTCCTATATTGCACCGACTGGACTAAATTGTTGTACTCTAGTCTCTTCAAAATACTTTTAACACATAAATATATGGATTAATCACATTTTATCCCCTTAAAAAATATCTCATTTCTCAGTTTACCCCCTAACCTTTAATTTTGCTCACTTAACCCCCTTTAGGACAAAATTGCCCTTGCATTATTTCGACTTTTCATTTACCTTGTTTTCTTTTCTTTTATTTTTTTCTCTTTCTTTTTTATTTAATTCTTCATTTTTCCCACAAAAATTTTCACCTTAACGATTGAAATTAAAAAAGAGAAATTGCAGAGATCTATCTTCTCCTTAAATGATTAAAAAAATATTCAAATCACTTTCCTAAACTATAATTTTTTTAGCCTTTCAATTCTTTTAATTTTGGGTTTTCCCCTTTCCTTTCTAGTTTCTCATTTTATTCTCAAGAAAATATCATAAGATGAAATTGTTTTCCTTTCTTTTATTTTTTTTCTCTTTCTTCTCTCTTTCATGCTTACCAATAGAAATTCCATTTCAACAAAAAAATTTTGTTTTGAGTTTGTAATTGCATATTTCTGGGTGAAGGTTTAAAAGACATCAAAAACTAATTTTGATTTTTTTGTATGATACCACGTGTCACAAATTTCAATTGATGATTATTAATCAGGTCACAATTTCATCTTAAGATATTTTCTTGGGAATAAAATGGAAAACTAGAAAGGAAAGAGGAAAACCCAAAATTAAAAGAATTGAAAGGCTAAAAAATTATATTTTAGAAAAGTGATTTGAATATTTTTTTTAATCATTTAAGGAGAAGATAGATCTCTGCAATTCCTTTTTTTTTTTAATTTCAATCATTAAGGTGAAGATTTTTGTGGGAAAGAGGAAGAATTAAATAAAGAAGAAAGAGAAAAAGAAATAAAAGAAAGGAAAACAAGGTAAATGAAAAGTCAAAATAATACAAGGGCAATTTTGTCCTAAAGGGGGTTAAGTGAGCAAAATTAAAGGTTAGGGGGTAAACTGAAAAATGGGGTATTTTTTAAGGGGATAAAATGTGATTAACCCTAAATATATATATATATTTATATATCTTCCTCTTATTGCAGTTTCCTCTTCTTTAATTACTATACGAGATAAGTTGGGCTGATTCAAGAATCTAAAAAGTTGCTGGCTTTCACCTTTTGAGTTTTTGGCAACAAGGATTTGGAAAACTGATCTTTTCCAAATTAAGTGAGGAAGCCACTAATTAAGATCAGGGAGAAGAAGGGAAGGAATGATGATGGAGTTTTTTCTGCTGGGTTGCACGGCAGTGGTGGTGTTGCTTCATGGAGTTAACTTCTTCTTCCACGCTCTCTCTTCTCACCTTGCCTTTCGTTCCCTCAGGTATCAATATACCCTTCAATCTACTAGTTTATTGCTTCATCAAATCTAGTGAACTTTTTTTTTTTTTGCTCTCTTGTTGTGAATTTTCTCTTGTATTTTCATCAATAATCTTTCCCACCCTCTCCCCCAGGTCGATCATCCTCAAGAAAGCTGTGAGAAATTAAATCTTT
Organism: Coffea eugenioides; assembly: GCF_003713205.1. Lineage (NCBI taxonomy): Eukaryota > Viridiplantae > Streptophyta > Magnoliopsida > Gentianales > Rubiaceae > Coffea > Coffea eugenioides. Next base: position 13,482,019 of record NC_040036.1, on the reverse strand, counting down.
TCTATTCTGGTTTTAATTGAATAATTAGTCGTCAAAGTTGGTTCGTACTTTTTCGAAGCCAATAATGAAGATAGGAGCACAAGATATATACGTCATTGCAGAAAGACAAAGTAGAGGAGATCAGTATCGAATTATCTTTTTATCCGATTGACATTATACTTTTCATTAGATCTCTACAGCAAAAAAAAAAAAGTGAAGAAAAGAAAGAAAAAGTTGTGGCATTGATTATTTTAGCAGAAAATTCAGAGGATAAACTTGTGAAAAAATGTCAATTGATCTCCCACTCCGCCAATGACTCATATGCTATTGGTGGCGAATTGTTGTTACTTGTTTGTTCTTGACACGGTATCACATCGTGGACCCACCAAAACTTGAAAATACTCTCACCCAAAAAAAAAAACCCCCTTGTAAATGAAGGAAGTATTTCTCTGAGCTGATGTTATGGAGCTATAGAGTGTATACTAGGATATAGTTTTCCTTCTTTTCTTTTTCATATTTATACTTTTCTTTCTTCTGATTTAAGTCATTTAACATCTTACTGATTCACAATCTTCTGTCTCGTGCTACAGTTTCTTGGGAGTGGTTAGCTGGTAAGAAAACTTGTAAAATACACACATTGGAGGCAGGAGGATGCTTCGGAATAGAGCACTCCACAGCACCATGAATTCATCAATGATGGAGGGATCATGAACCCCTGACCAGAAAACTTGTCAAATACACGAGTTTGATAGATAAGTGCCTTACTTTTAAGTAGGCCAGTAATGTATTCTGATCATATAGTTCAGTCTTTAGACTCATCCTGGATGTTGTTTCTTTTGCTTTTTTACTCAGATTGAAACCATAGCAAAAGTACTTCTAACTCTGTTAAGCGGAGGTTAATTTGTAAAGATTGTTTAATCTCTCGGGATGTTGTCCAAGTTGCAGATGTGGTCCAAAACAAGCCCGCGTATGATGGATGAATTGGAAGGAACAAGACTCTATTTCCTGACACATTCTTGTTATCAAAATAAGGAATCAGACCATCCCTTCTACTTGCTGTATTTCTTGGAATGTCAGCTTTCAGTGAATTAAATGAAGTTATCTTGCTTATCAAAAAAAAAAATTTTGTTTTGAGGGATCATGCTAGATTTGATTATTTTCCGCAAATGCAAGCTTCATTTCAAAGGCTTCAAGCCCTCAAGCGAACACCCCTCCCTTCATCAATTACAATACTTGCATGGTGTGTTAATTGAACGAAATATGAATGAAGTCATGAACTTGGATTCAGTATTATCATGGGGGTTTTAACATTTGGAATTTGGTATATTAACTTGTTAACATGGATAGTAAGATGTCGTCCCCTGTATTTTCTGGACTGCCTTGCGCGTCATCTCATTCTGTGACAACTTTGATATCAAATCACTCTACAGTTCATGACTGACAGATTCGGCCTCTCAAATGGGAGTTTCTCCCAGAGGATTGTGGTTGTGATTATTTAGGAATGCAACATTAATCTCTACGGCATGAACATTGATCAGGCCCCAAGTGGTTGGCTAATTCAAGGCCAGACTTAGCCCAATCAGCTTACGTCCAGTTCTGCCAGCTCCTCTGACTTAAATTTTCTTGAACGGACCCCAAAAACTAATAATAATAAAGGAACTGTTTTGTTTGGTTATTAAAGTTGCAAACCAGCCGATCCTCTGGTGGCCCATGAGAAATGCTCTAATCAATTGAAATCTCTGCACTGGAGGCTTGAATCTGTCAGACAACATATTAGACTCTGGATTGGAGGCTTGAATCAATTGATAGTCTGTTAAGTGGGTGAGATAACATAACATGTTAGACTACTGCTAAATGGATTCTGGGATCATCAATTTGTTCTGTAAATTATAGGCCTGCATAAAATTCCCAATTCTCAACACACCAACTCTCCATCGTTGACTTGGGCTCATTAACTATTACCTAGAAAACATCAGAGATTCCAAGTACATAATGCCTTCCAACATGAGTTGGCAACTTGTTTGAACTTCCAATTATCGAGTAAAATACTCTTAGCACAATGGCGCATGATTAGGCAAGGGTGGGACATAAGGTAGTATTATAAAGCAGCAATCCTTGAAGTTTTACATGCATTGTACAACTATAATTTCTCCTAAAGAAGAACTAGCTTCCTGAAAAAAAAAATCTTTTTTTTTTCTTTTCCTCGAGAGAGATGGCGCAACAACCTTCTAGCATCACCAAAAAGCTGGAAGCCAAAGTTGCCATCGTAACAGGTGGTGCTAGCGGCATCGGCGAGGCAACTGCTCGACTTTTTGCCAACCATGGTGCCAAAGTTGTGATCGCTGACATCCAAGACGAAAAGGGCCGAACCGTGGCTGAATCGATTGGTTCAAAAAACTGCATCTATGTCCGTTGTGATGTAGCTGATGAAGAGCAAGTCAAGAGAATGATAGATTCAACCATCCAAACTTACGGCCAACTAGATATCATGTTCAGCAATGCTGGAGTATTTAGCAAGTCAAATCAATTGGTGATCGATCTTGACTTCTCGGAACTTGATCAACTCTTTGCTATCAACGTTCGAGGCATGACGGCATGTGTAAAACATGCTGCAAAAGCGATGGTGGAAAGGGGAGTAAAGGGCAGCATTGTTTGCACGGCGAGTATAGCAGCCACTATAGCTGGAGAAGTTTCGACAGATTATTACATGTCGAAACATGCAGTTCTGGGGCTGATGAGATGTGCTAGTAAGCAGTTGGGGCCACATGGAATTAGAGTCAACGCTGTTTCACCATTTGTTGTTGCTACACCATTAGCGTGCAACTATTTTCATATGGATGTTGAGGAATTAGAGAAGATTCATCAGCCTCAGACTTCCTTGAAAGAAGCTATACTGAAAGTTAATCATGTTGCTGATGCTGCTTTATTCCTTGCCTCTGATGATTCTACATTTATCACAGGGCATAATCTTGTGGTTGATGGTGGATGCACAGTTTAATGATCAGCAACAATAGGATCTTTAATTTTTCACTAAATTTGTTTGCAATGACTAGCTGAAGTATGGGATTGTTGGATCTACAGCAGGAGTTGATCATTTCAAACTAGAATGGATCCATACTTGGAACTGCTATATATGTCTCACTGGCTGTCTCATTGATGATGTTGTTCTATCAAACAGCTATAAGTCTGTTTCGATTGTCTTGACCACTAAACCAAGACTTGAGCGGTTGCAAAAGTAATTTTTTAATTTCGGCAAAAAATCAGCGGTTGTTTATAGCACCTTATAGTGAACCGAATTGACACTGGAAAAGTGGCACTGAGGATCTCTTGTGCCTTACAGACAAAATGACTCCCCTTGTAGCGGATGCAAAAAAAATGACCATCCTTTTGATTTTATTTTCATAGGCGTACTAATACAAAAAAACCACTAGATAATAGTAGCTTTGTATCTTGTACTTCAAACAAAAAAATAAATAAATATTGTATTATTCAAGTTTTACCTATTCGAAACCAATGCTTAACCCCATATACAATTGCAAGGAAAAATTTTCAAGAAATATACCCAGCCTGTTAGCCAAAGTACATGTATGTTCACCAAGATAGTGCTCCCAAACAAGCACGTGCAAAGCAGGAAAAAACAAAGGGAAAATCGCCAATTTAGTCCCTAAACTTTTTTTTTCCGTCAATTTAGTCCCTATATATTATTTCTAGCCAATTGGATCCCTAAACCTATATATCGGTTTCAATCAAGGATCTTTGCGGTGGTGCCACCGTATAATTTCCATTAGGTTCATAATCGTGCAATACAAAAGGGGCATTTTAGGGAATTCCATTTTGGCGCCTTTACCAATTAAAAAGTAAACGAAACAAGTTTGCGAGAAATACACACCCAAAATTCCAAAATGAAAACAAAAAATGTCTTGGACAAGAAATACACACCCAAAATTCCAAAATGAAAACAAAAAATGTCTTGGACAAAATCCAGGGCTTGAGTCGATGATCTGCTAAATAAAATCAAAGCAAATCGTGTTAAATAAGGAATCGGATGGCATAAGAAAGCAAATGATGGAGGCAGTGGGGGACAATATGCAGGAAAGGAGCAACGTTGAGGAGAGGAAGTCAAGAAAATCAAGTAAGTTTAAGGACTATAATGCTGTCTGTTTTGTTAAGTTAATAGCATAATCATGGTTGGTGGGGTTATCTTAAGTTAACTAGCAAACATTTTACTGCAACTGATGGTCGGTGATTTGTTCAGGTTATTTTTTTTGTCGTTGTTTGTAGAGATGGGTTCATGTGGTCCCTATCCCTTAAGTTTAATGTGTAATGT